>NC_051161.1:96287356-96312876 GCF_013339745.2 Dermacentor silvarum | reverse complement strand
GCGCACTCCCACTCAGACCAACCTGTGAGTGTGAATCTGAGTGAGGCAAGTTCAGTGAAATTTCTTTTAGTATGAGTCCCAGTGAGCCCGGTCGAGTAGAATTTTTATGAGTATTACGGTGAGTTAGCGCGGCTGAATAGAATTTTGGTAACTTCAATCCGAGTGAGGTTGCATGAGCAGAACTTCAGTGTGTGGGGGGTGCCATGAACAAAAAATAGAATTTGTGAACTAGTTTGAGTTACTTCTGTTTATATTGATGACTTTTGCATGCCATGAATGGCTAGTCAACCTGGTGAGATAGAACGTTTCGCGGAAAGTAGATGTGTTCAGCGACTGCATCATAAGTAGTTCACCTTAACTTCTTTTCGCTGCAGCAAAAGAAAGAGTTGAAAGTTGAGAGTTGATTTAGATTTCATGCGAGGGAGGCTGCAGCTAATGCTGTAAGAGCAGCTATAAAACTTCTGGCGAACCCAATCTCTCGTTGATAGCCGACGTTATTGCGATTAGCACTGAAGCCCTAGGGACATACCATATTGCAAGCCCCATAGCACGCCATGTATTAGGCTTGTATCCAGCTGGGCTACTCTCTATCCTACCTGCAGCTAGAGAGTAATCCAGTTCCAAGACAGGCCAAGTATCAATTTCACCTGCCGAGGATGCGAGCGCCATCTGGATAAGATTTTCCCAAGTAGCATACCCACGCGCACCCCTGTTGGTATGGTAGAAATGCTGGCAAAAGGAGTTTCTGTTTGAGTATTCTCGTACATTCCAATAACAGTCCGACGCCACCATGTCTGTGGGTTGTGTTTAAGTATACCTCGCCATTTTTCTGGCGGATATTACTGTGAGAAATTCAATTTTCGTTCACTAACACCTTGCACAACGCCGAGCGCCTGCGTGGTCGGGGTGGTTCGGAAAGATTTTCTTCTGCACTGACACCTTGTGCCACGCGGAGGGCCTGCGCGCTCGGGGTTGTTCGGGATGATTTTCTCTGCCACGGACGCCAAAATCCACGCTGACACTGACGCCGACACCGACGCTGGATTTTCTGCGGCACAGGGCCCTTAACGCTATCGCGTTAAAACAGGCGCCTTTTCCTTGCAGAAAAGCGAAACCAAGCCCATGCGCATCAAACAAATACTACGAGGCTGAGTCAACATATTTGCAGTCCATTTGTAGCACACTTACCAGCACACTTGACGAGGAAGTGAGGGACGTTGGATGCGCAAATATATTTAACACCGCATTCTCATCCGTCTTCGCAAACGAAACTGATATGAGACCATCTGTCAACTGTCAACCGATATCGCTTTTGTCATCAGTCACATTTTCTGCGCAAGGCATCGCATGCATAATGGAGAATATTAAAATGTCATCTTCAGCAGGTACTGACGAAATCACCAGCAAACTGTTAAAGAGAACTCCACAGGTAGCATACCCAGCGATTGGAAGGTGGGGAAGGTCGTTCCGGTCTTCATATCAGGTAACAAATATACACGCCTCAATTCCCAACTCATCTCTTTAACAAGTGCACCATACAAAATCATGGAACATGTCGTTTATTCTCACATAATAAATTTTCTTGACTGTACCAATTTCTTTAATCCTTCTCATCATGGATTTCCTAGGAACTGTTGAAGAGAATCGGGGAGACTATCGCAAGGGGCGATAGTCTCCCCGATTCTCTTCAACATCGCGATGCTAGCGCTGACCAAAGAGCTGCGGAAGATCCCGGACCTCGGTTACGCCCTATACGCGGACGACATCACGCTCTGGGCCACCAAGGGCTCCCTCGCGCAAAAGGAGGCGACCCTTCAGGAGGCCGCGACGGCCGTGGAGAGATTTGCGGCAGCGAGCGGGATGCGTTGCGCGCCCGAGAAGTCCGAGGTGATACGGGTGCACGGAGGAGGAATCTATAAGTCACCCGGCCCTATCGAACTCTATCTAGAGGACCACAAGATCACGGAAAGCAAAAAGACTAGGATTCTGGGTTTTTGGATCCAGAGCAACTTGAAAGCATCCCACACCATCCAAACCCTAAGGTCCACCACCAACCAGATCTCGCGGATTATCAAACGAATAACAAGAAGCCGCAAGGGCATGCGAGAAGAGGACACGCTCCGCCTCGTCCAGGCTCTGGTGATCAGCAGAGTAACGTTTAGCATGCCGTATCACTACGACTCGCTAAACAAACGCGACCAAGAACAAGTCGATGCCATCATCAGAGGCGCGTACAAAACGGCCCTGGGTCTCCCTGTTACCACCTCAAACGAGAGGTTAGCGGCTCTCGGCATCCACAACACCTTCGCTGAGCTGTCGGACGCGGTTATGGCTTCGCAAAAAGCCAGACTACAGAACACGGCGGCGGGCAGAGCCATCCTCCACCGGACCGGCACGGCCACGGAGCTTCGTGCCCTCGATGGGCAACGATCACTCCCGCCCGAGGTCAGAAGCAAGATCACGGCGAACCCCATACCAAAGCACATGAGTCATGAACTCCACGAAGGACGACGCAAGGCGCGGGTCAACAGACAGCGCCGACAATTCAAGAGTCACCCGTACGTACAGTACGTGGACGTGGCGGCGTATACCCCGCAGGGGGCCTCTTCGCGGTAGCCGCCGTGAACGGGAGAGACAACTCCTTAACCCTCGCGGCCTCCGTCAGGGCAGAGACTCCAGCTGCGGCTGAGACCATAGCCGCAGCGCTAGTAATAAAACAACATGACAGGGTGGGCAGGGAAGTTCATGTCGTTACCGACTCGCAACAGGCCTGCCGAAACTTTACCAACGGACGAACACCGGTGCTGGCGGCTCAAATTCTAGGCCCGAGGCTACAAGAAACCCATCAAATCACTTGGACGCCGGGTCACGCGGGACTGGAGGGGAACGAAAGGGCGAACGCCTTAGCTCGAGCGCTAATTAACCGAGCGGGGCAAAACCAATCGTCTTATCAATCTCCTCCCTTTACCTTTGTGCCCCTGCCATCAAATTACTGCGACCGACTCGAAATCCAGCGACTCAACCGCAGGATTTATCCTCCCCCTCACAAAAATCTCAGCACTGAAGAGGCAATAGCCCTCAGACTTATCCAAACAAACACATTCCCAAACCTACACAGATACAGCAAAATATACCCACAAACATATCGCGGCATCTGCCCCTGGTGCGGCGACACACGCCCTTTACTCTTTCACATCTCGTGGGGGTGCGGGGGCAAACCTCAACATTTAAAGACGCCTAACACGTCATTTGAGCGGTGGGAGGTACAGCTGACCGGCGATACCCTGGCGGGACAACAAGCTCTCGTCCAGCAAGTACGTCGAGCAGCCATGGCCAGTGGAGTCCTGGAATGAGGACACCACCCACTCGTCCTCAAGATCAACGATCTGAATGGTCTAAATAAATGTTTTTCTCTCTCTCTCTAGGAACTTATCCTGTGAAACATAATTAGAAATTTTCGTCCATGACTTGCCTGTGATTCTAACCTCCAAAGTGACGCAATCTTCCTGGATTTCGCAAACGCCTTCGACAAGGTTCCTCACAAATGCTTGCTACTAAAGCTTTCTGCGCTAAACTTACATCCTGATATATATTGCAGTGGATAAAGGCATTTCTGCCTAACCATAAACAATTTGTTCACGTTAATAATCAAACCTCTAGTTATCTTTCGGTACCATCAGATGTACCGCAAGGGTCAGTCCTTGGTCCCCTCCTATTTCTATTATACATTAACGGCCTACCCACGCATGTCTCCTGTAACATCTGTATCTCTGCCGATGACAGTGTTACCTATCGCACAGTTATGTATAACTAGCTCTCTAAAGTGACCTAAATTGCATCTAGGAATGGTGTAATCATTGGCTCATGGAACGAAACCTCGATAAATTTAAACTCTGTCGTTCAACCGAAAACGTAATCCTCTCCTGTTCCCTTATACTACTCGCACGTCACGATATATTTAACAAAGTCTTATAAATACGTCGGCGTAACTTTTTCTACTGATGTAACTTGGAACGCATATGTCACCAAAGCCATATCATCTGTTAATAGAAGAGTTGCATTCTTAAACCTTCATCTACGTCACGCACCCCCAGACCTAAAATTGCTTGCCTACAAATCACTCGTAGGCACTGAGCTGGAATATGCCTCTGCCATCTGGAGCCCTAACTAAAGATATCTAACAAACTGCTAAAATACGACGAAAACGTGCCACAAGATTCATTCATTCATGCTCTTCATACAACGCTAGTATATCATCGTTAAAAGCAGAGTCCGGCATATCAACCCTGCCTTGTCGACGTCGTATCGCTTGTATGTTCTTATTCCAGAAGTTGTTTTTTTTACAACTCACTTCATCATCCACCCAACATCAGTCGCATTTCACTTCGCATTGGTCATCCCCTTCAAGTCGCCCGGTCATGTGCGCACATTACCACCTGTTGCCTCATCATTCTTTCACCGCTCAGCATCGGACTGAAACGGCCTTCCGCATGAAATTGCCGCAATCACCTGCCCATCCACATTTTTGAACTGTGGAACTACCACATTTAAGCGCGAGCAAACGTATACTTAAACACCCTTTCCTTGTGAATTTATTTACTTTATACTTGTTACCCACCCCTTATGTAATGCCCCCAATTCTCGGAGCCTTTAAGGTAATGAAGTGAAAGTGAAAGTAAACTTTAAAGTCGCTAAAATGTCACCAGCTGTTCGGCCACGCTGGTAAAAAAGTAGCCAGTCGCTAAATAGAAACATTTTTTTGTTAAGCAAACCAAATGGTTGCTAAACCTAGCTGCAAAATCGGTAAAGTGGCACCATAGCTAGCTACGCTCAACATTGCCACCACAAGAACGCATCGTGTATAAGGTGCGTACAGTATTCGGACTCCTAACGATTCCGTCTCGACACGCTACGCCATTTCGTGGTGCCGCTGCAAAGTCGGCGCCTATGGCGTGTTTACGAAAATACCCAGTGACACGTAACCAGTGACCCAAATTTGTTTCAAAGAGGCTCACTGAAACGGGGTGCGTACCCAGTTACTGAACTTGGCGTCCGGAGGTTTTTTGAAGAGCAGCATATACCCAGTGCCAGTGGTACATAATCAGTGGCCCAAGACTCCCGAAAGAGGTTATTTTAACAACAGAAGATACCAAGAAACCCAAATAAGCATGAAAAAGATTGACTTTATAGAAGCACATACCCATTAATCCAAATCGGCACGAAAGACGGTCAGTGATGAGTGACAGATATCGAGTTTCGCATACCCAGTAACCTTTCGGTCCGACGTTTGATTTCAAAGAGGGTCCTCTTAGCTCAGCAGTCCGATACTGATCAAAACGTAAGGTTGGGTTCTCTCCCCATTAGAACATGCACTACCCAGTGACCCAAGTTGGCACGAAAGAGGTTAGGCGGGGGCAGACAGGCATAGCGTAAACTGGGTGAATATCCCCAGGAATGCTAGACACTGTGAATTTCTAATCGCATTAAAGGACATACACACTACGCACTGGGAGAATCAATAATATACGAAGAATGTTGTTGACACTTCTTGAACCAGCTTGGATTGGAGATTTCTCAACCTCACAGAAAGTGAACATCACCATGTAATGTGGCGATTTTGCAGTCTTACACAAGGGTAACATGCCCATGTAAAGTGAGCCATTCGTTTTAGTGTCTGTTGTACAAATCTATTACGATGCACACAATTTGACATGCAAAGCATTTCTTGGCGAACATTTTCAACTTTCACACTATCTATCTATCTATGTATTTAGGCACCTACGTTTGGTGCTCTCATGATCTTTTCGTTAACTTGGTGGGTACAAACATTGTCATAGTAGGACAAGAGTCTATGACGAACATCAGGGGCGCCGGGGGAGGGGGGGGGGGCAAGCGTCTGTTTTCCTCTACGTGACGTGATCGATAATAAATATCGGTAGTGTAAGCAGACTCTATACATGTATATCTCAAACATGGGACGCCCCTCCCCCTCGCGTGTGAAGCCATTAAGTAAAAAGTAAAGTAAGCTCAGTAAAATACAGTAAGTACGATAGGTACAGTGGGCGTTTGGAGCAACGATCTCTCATCGCGCCATTGAATGGACCAGTCTTCGAAAACGCATCATTGAGACGACCCGCCCGATCGCAGAAGACATCATTAATTGTTAATCTCCGTTAAGCGTAGATGGCGTCGTCCTCGTCGGCGCGAAGTGCATTTCACAAGTCAAAGACGGCTATACACGTGAAATTTTCACACATGAAAATGCACGTGTGACCACAGTATACCTACTCCCATAGCAATAGCTTGTTCGCTGCGTCATTGAGCTCGAAAACTTAAATACGCGCAAAAACGCGTAATGCTTTTTTTTTCGAAGCTTTCGTCGCCCTGCTCCCTGAAAGGAGAGTGTTGCATATCCTGCGGCAAGTGCATTGGCCGCTGTGTCTTCCGCTGTGTGCGAGCGTGCAGCCGTCATTTGCCTTTACGTCAAGAGATTCAGAATTGTACAGAATATTTCACCGCACAGCATAGATATGGCATGTGTACGCATTTTAAGTAGTGCGTGCAACTCATTTCTGCTTCACTTACGCCGGTGCAAACAGGAAGCGGCCTTGTACCTCACAGAATCTCGACTGATTAGTGTACTAGTGATGCAGGAATGAACTCCGGTCTTGTTCAGTGCATAGTGCACATAATCAATTTCTCAGGACGCGTGAACTCCGACGCTGTACTTACGCTGTACATCGCACAGCAGTAATCCATGCTTGTCGGCTGTCTGTTTCGTGCATTCTGTTGCGAATCGGTGGAATTTCACAGTTGGCATCAACCCCTTCGTGTGTACATTGCTGGTTTTGGATTCCACAACACAAGAGCAACTACCAGCCTTCCGTAATTGCTGGTTTGAGATTCAACAACACAACAGTAACTACCAGCCTTCCGTAGGGGCGCATTCGCACACAAGAGACGTTTCGTGCGCAGACTAATGCTACGTTCACACTTGGGAAGCGGCAAGCGGGCGGAAAGGCCAAAGCGGCCGTCCGCGCATGTCGAAGTTGTTCACATTTGATTTGCTACCGCCGCGGCCGCCACGGTCGCTTTCGTCCACATCCATCTAGTCTGCGTACGTTTGTCGGCGTGGTGGCGCTCATTATCGCATTTCGAGCGGTATGTTCATTCATTGACCCACCCGTCCTCAAAAATGATCATGTTGCGCAACTTCGCGTGTTATCTGCGACCTTGGGTAAATTCTTCGTTGGCGTTCCGTAATTCGCCTCACACGAGCGCGGTACCGCCGAGTCACAGGTTGGTGCCTAGGCGTGATTATATTTCTTTAATAGCTTTTATTTACAAGTTGTAATAACATTTCTTCATTTCGTATTATTGTGAGCGCCTCCACGACACCAAAGCGGCAACGGGAACACCAAAGCTAAAATCCGGGCTGGCCCTTGTGTTGGGGCTCACCGAAGCCTGCGCCTTCTACGTGAGACCTACGCTCCCAATCTATCGTCGCGACGAGAAAAGCCCCCCGCGACTTCTGCAACATACCGTGCACGTGCGAGAACAATTATGGAGCGCCGACGAGGAATCTGCCTAACTATTGTCTGCCATAGAAGTGAAAGAAGGAATGGCTTTTATACTTCTACCTACTTGTTTTCTCGAAATAGACAATGAATAAACGGAAGACGCGGACACCTCGGAAACGGCGGTGGTGTGTTCGCCTGGCTTTGCTAAAGTGGTAGAAGTTGGGTCACGCCAAAGCTTGGTTGCCACACCTCCGGTCGCGCGACGTTGAATACTATCCGCGAGTATTTCTGAGAGTACGTTTTAGTACCACTTTTGTCGTAGAGCAAGGGGTGGTTCTTGATCGCGTCAATCAGCATTGCAGCCTACACCTTTGGTGCCATGTTCAATTTTACTATCGGATGTTTAAATGCTAGTGTAGCTTTCGGTCGAGCAGAACGACTTTCCGCCGCGTTTACGTTTCGCCATGGCGAAAAAATTGGTCCGAGACCGATTTGGCTCGCCGCCTGATTTTCTATCTGTTTTACCGCCTATGCGGGCGGATTTTTGCAAGATTTTGCCGCTTCCGCCAGTTTCGAGACCAAGTGTGAACGTAGCCTAAGATCCTGCGCGAGCGCGGCCTCACCGGCACCTGAAGGGAAGCGGCGGAAATGTATACCGGAAATTTCAACCACCTGGGGTCTTTAAGGTGCACCTAAATCTAAACGGGCCTCGAGCGTTTCCGCCTTCATCTAAAATGCGGCTGCCGCAATGCGGCCGCCACACTCTCGCCCGAAACCTCACAGAGTGTCAAAGCCTTGACAAACACCGTGACAGTTTTTTCCATATGCAGACATGATTCGCTGTAAGTTACCAACCCAAACAGAAACGCCCAGGAATGAAATTGTTATAGTAGCACCTGTTTCTTGAATTATGTCAGCGCAAAGCGACGAGAACAAAGGCTGGGTAAGTGAAGGGGGGGGGGGGTGCGCAAATTGTTTTTTTCGGGGGGGGAGGGGGCTTTGAACCCCCCCCCCAACCCCCCTCCCCCTCCTGGATACGCTCCTGACGAGCATAAATGATGGATCGTGAGAAGGATATCATGACGTGTGTGTCATGTAATTCATGAAACAATCGCCTACGTCTTTGTGCTCTCCCGGTCGTTTGGTTCATTTGGTGTGTACCACAATTGCCATAGTATGACAAGAGTGTGTGACGAACATAAATGATAGGTCATGACATGGATATAATGACATGTGTGTCATGTAGGACATAAAACAGCCGCCTTCGTCTTGGTGGTCTAATGGTTGTTTTGTTAACTTGGTATATAACTGGAATGGTCTCGGACATGGGTACTAAGTGAAGAAAACGCTAAAGGATGATAATAGAAGTCATTGTCATGAGCTTGACTACGCAAAATTGGCAGTGACTTAGCGAAAAGAAATTAACATTCAAAAACCACTAAAATGGTTTCGGATGTGGGTACTTAGTGAAAGAAACACTAAAGGATGATGATAGATGCAATAGTCACGAGCATGTCTAAGAAAAAATGAAAATGACACTGTGAAAAAGGATTAACACTCAAAAACTGCTGAAATGGGTTCGGACATGGGTACTAAGTCAAGAAAAGACCAAAGGATGATGATAGAAGTCATGGTCATGAGCATGACTGAACAAAAATGACCATGGCTCAGCGGAAAATGATCCATACTCAAAAATTACTGAAATGGGTTCGGACGCGGGTACTAAGTGAAGGAAACACTAAAGGATGATGGTAGAAGCCATAGTAATGAGCATGACTCAGCAAAAATGTCAATGACAGCGAAAATGATTAACACTCAGAAACCACTGAAATGGGTTCGGACGTGGGTAATAAGTGAAGAAAACACTAAAGGATGGTGGTAGAAGTCATTGTCATGAGCGTTACTCAGCAAGAATGACAATGACTCCTCGAAAAGATATTTACCCTAAAAAACCACTGAAATGGGTTTGGACATAAATGATAGGTTACGACATGACTATAACGACTTGTGTGTCATCTAGGTCATAAAACAGCCACCTACGTCTTGGTTCACTCATGGTCGTTCCGTTAACTTAGTCGCCTCCCCGCACTCTGCTTCGCATAATATGGATTCCCACAGGGCGTGGGATCTGCCGGCGTTTTTTTATTTATTTGAATAATTTCTCAATTACAGGGAAAGTGAAACAGTTTATGCACAACTGGGATCCGAAAAACAAGGCAGGAACCCCTACATGGACGAAAGCCTACTGCCAAGTAAGGGACATTGACAAGTTAGGCCTCTTTTGCATACGGTTAAAAATTACCCACTCATGCATCCAACAATATTGGTAACATGGTAATGAGAACGTTCATCCCAGCTTTATAAATCAAATCGAATGTATCCTGGCAGAAGTGTCCACTGGCACAGGAATGATTTAGATATATTATGGGAACAAACTCGCTATAATTGCAAGGATGAGGTCGTTGAATGCAATTTAATGGCTTGCACGACGCTCAAGAGAACAACCGTGGCGAAAAACTTCATATTGTCTTATTTTTATGCTGTCTGTTCAACCAATTTCTCGCTTACTGCAGTTGGTGGATATACGGCAATTACTCGTTACAACACTTTCAAATTTAGGTAGCTGTCAAGAACAGGTCGTTTAAAGCAAGTGCCTACATTTCGTGTTGTTGCTGTACAGTTCACGTCCCTTCTGTGTAATACTCGTTCTCATCCAGCGGGAATAGGCGGTTCAGACCTCCTAGTTATGTTTGACAGTGTATATTGTAACGAGAGATACATTGGCCGTATTCTGACCGTTTCACTGTGGCCGGAGGTCGCACCGCGAGCTGAGCCGTTGCATAGCAATCGCCACAGCTGGCAGCGCCGCTCGCCGCGTCAAGTGGCATGACGTCAGAGGAGGAGCCGGTGAAACCGCGTGGCAATAATAGAGGAGGAGCCGGCGTTGCATCCTATATATATGTAGCGGTCCGGGTAGAATAACTAACCACCGGACATAACTTCGGTAAGACGGGTGTTGTCCGCGATTTATTATTATTCTCCGCCCACCCCTCTTCTTCCTCTTCTCCCTTCTCTTCTTTGTCTTCTTTTCACATTCCAGAAGTCGTCCGCTTCACCCTCCCCGGCTTCTTTTGTTTACACCTCCTGGTGTAATATTTGAACACATTCCCGATAGAGGCGTACTCTGTTTGGCCGGTGGCTCCCAGGTACCAAATAGTCTGCAATACACCGTGCTGCGATGCCGTTTTAACCACGGGGAAGGGTCCGTAAAACGTAGCGTTGGTACTTCCAATTCCTTTCCTGACTAGGACGTGGTCTTCCACTTCTATATCTGGTATGTCGCTGTTCCGCCTCTTGTCGAAGTTCCTCTTCATGCGCTGTCTGTAGGCGTCTTCGTGTTTCTCGCTTTTCTTTACTTCAATAAGCGTAAGCCTCTCCAGGATACCGAGTTCTCAATCCGCAGGAAGAGTAGGCACAATTCCAGAAGTGGAAAAGAGGGGACTGCATCCTTAACCGCTCGTATAAGAACGGTTGTGGTGTCTTGTAGCAGCCTCCAGGCAGCACTTCCAGCCACCTCAGAATTTTGGTTACATCTGCATGAATTGCTTGATCTCCCTTACAGCACGTTCTGCAAGGCCGTTTGCTGCAGGATGGTAGGGTGAGCAAAATTTTACTGTTATCCCATGATCTCGTGCCCAGTTGGCTAACTTTGTGCTCCGAAAGGCCGGGCCATTGTCACACACTATCGTCTTTGTATTTTGGAAGCATGGAGCTTGAAGAAGAGCAATGACACTGTTGGCGTCTTCTTTTCCTGCCTTGGCAGTGATCATTCTTGTGCATTCGTCGATACTGAGTAAAAACGCTTGAGTTTTCTTTGTGCCTTCTCCCTTCTTTTTAAGTTCCGCCAAGTCTAAGTGAATGACTTCAAATGGGATGCGTGAATGCTTTGGGGTTTTCATCCCATCTGTTGCCTGCTTGAATTTCACTTTGTTCACTTGACATAGGTGACACGTGCGAATGCGATTTCTGATGTCGTCCTTCATACTTGGCCAAGTAAACCTTTTCAGCAGTTTGTTGTAAGTCACTCAGCTTAGACGAACCAGTGCAAAAGCTTGTGGAGCCAGACAGAAGTAGTCCGCTTCTATGTAGAAGGGGCGGCTCAGTTGGATTAGTCGGCAGATATGGAAAGTGAGTCGGAGAGACTGAAAGAAGCTAGGCTGCGTCGTCGGAACGAAACCAAGAGGAGGCAGCGAGGCGAGGAGACGGAGGAAGAATGAGCAGCACACCTCGAGAAGCGTCGTAAGTACGAAGCGGCCGGGCGAGTTGATTCAGATGAGGATATCACCCCAAACCTGTTCAAGTCACTGGACGACAACCCCTTATCCTCCCGCCTCACCGACCATCGGGCCGTCTTTGTGGCAGTTGAGAAACAACAAGATGAAGACTTTCAAAATAAATGCGTTACACTTTAAAAACGTCTAGTCTTTAATGTAACCATAACTTACCGATAGGTAACAACCAAACCTAATCACTCAGACGTACGAAGCTAAACGATAAAGATGTAACGGTAGAGAGAACCAGGCTAAACAATAAGATTCACCGTACCTCTCGCTACGCACACCCAGGCATAACTTAGTTAAGCCTAAGCCAAATGTTTTTACCCCGAGTACATCAGCTTGCTCTCCGTTTTCGAGCAACTATACTTAAGTGCTTTATTGGGTTGTAAGTAGAGCTCACGCATTTCTCGCATACGCTTAATAGGCCGGCCTGTGGCCTCCCGACCGAGAATGGTTTTCCCGCAGGTAAGAATGGGTGGACGGACGGATGGACGGACGGATGGATCGCATGAGCCTCCCTTTTGAAACGGGTGGTGGGTTGCACCACCAAGCTCTTGTTCTTATTTTGCCTGGTGTCGTACCTATATTTTTTAGAAAACAGACAAAAAGAAAAGAATCCCCAGCATAAAAAAAAACACCATTACTGGGAGCTCGGTTTTGTATGCCTCCGTTGTTTGTGGTATCCCTACTTTTGTGCCACCAAACCTCTAATCGCCTCTTACTAACCTCTATTGCGGACACGTTTACTTGCCCTGTTATCCCTGAAGCCAAGAGCTTCAAGGAGGTCGGAGAAGTCTAAAGCGGCAGCTGGGTTGATATCTTCACATTATAATAAAAATAGCTCCATCATTTTTCTGCAGCATGCACATGCGCTCTCGTCCTTCGTGTACCTCGCTTTATAACTATGCTTTCTAAAGCACCCTGATCCCACTTCGAAAAGTAAGGAGCATCCCCTTTGAGTTATCATCGATTGTTCCTTTCCTGATTTCCTTTTTTTCCTTTGAGATAGTCACTTATAGCAGTTTCTTTTTCATTGACGCCGCCCATGAGATAAGCTCAGCTTCTGTCACTGTGCGTTTGACGCTCTTTGTTGTCATGTTGCTTACCATACCGGTCGCATACTTAATGATAAGCATCCAAGTTGATTTCCTCCGCTCTGAGTCAATGTTTTCTCTGTACATATATCTGAACACTCTCGCATCCTATTTACTTTCTTCCATATTCCTCAGCAGTTATTCACACTCAATTTTACTCTGAGTTTCCCTCACTTCGAAACTTGTCCAGCACTTATCACTCTGCACAGCTTAATTAGTAGTCTTTCCGTGACCACCCAATGCGAGGCGTCTCACTCACCTCTGGTGTCCATCGAGTCCTGATAGTACCCCTGACTTCAAGCAAACAACCTTTCCATGTACCCCGGAGCACCTTGTACCTATTGTATCCCCATAGCGCTCTGTGTTTCATTATGGCCGCATTTCTGTTCCCTTTTACATGATTGTTTCTTTCTGTGTCTCAAGATATCTATTGCCTTCCTTTATTCATGCACCAAGGTATTAACAGCGGAGCTGTTCTAGGTCGAGGCTGCGTCGTCCGTCTGTCCGCCGGTGTCACGCAGGGTGCCGGTTCCCAGGCCCACCAGTAAGGGCCCTGCGTTCAATCAGAGCACGCGCCGGGGAGGGGGAGGAAGAGGGGGAGAGCATGCCCCTTCAAGCTATGGATTCAACTCGGCACGAGCGGCTGCAGGAGCTCTCCCGAGAGCGGCAGCGCCGTCGCCGGGTGAATTCTACGTTTGGAGCACGGGAATCGGCAGCGAAAGGGCAGCAGTGAGAGGCTAATTTGGAGCTATGCAAGAGGGAAGCGCAAGTCAGATGTAATCGCCGGGAGACCGCAACTAAACGAGTATCGTCGGCGGGAAGCGCAATCGAAACGGAAGTGGCGGGAGGCTAATCCGGAGCTACGCAAGGAAGAAACGCAAGTCAAGCGTACTTGGAGGTAAGCGAACTGTGATTTGTCCCAGCAAGAGGCAGAATGAAGACTCAAGCGCCGACAGATCCCTTTGACAGACGCTGCAAGATATTTTCTAGACCGGGAGTTAGCAGGGAATGTATAACAGTAAAAGTAATAACATCACCCATAATCACACAAGAACCACTGGAAAACAAACATAATCACTGAAACTCACATACAATCACAGAAACCCACAGATAATCGCAGAAAATTACACAAAATCACAGAGAAACACAAGAGAACCACCGCTCCTCTGTTTCAGCAGATTTCACATTGGTTGGAGCTGAGTTTACTTTGTGTGTTCTTTTACCCGAGGTATTTCCTGGCCTTGTATTTACGCTGACTGTTAACTGTTTTCATTTTTTGAATTATAAATTTTTATTTCACGCCTTCTTGTCGGAAGATATCAGTCGAATCTTGCATATCACTTCATTTGCTAAAAAGCAATACAATGTTGTCCGCATATACCACACCTGGAAGTTGCTGCTCAACTATTGTGCGCGCTTGTTTGTATGAGAGGCTAAACACGATAGTGATTCCTTCTAGTGCACTTTCCATCCTTACCATGTATATCATAAACACAAACAGCAGTGGCAGTAGAAGGTACCACTATCTCAGTCCCTTGGTAATTTCAACTTTCGCCTTGCAGCTGATTCCTTCCCATTCAACGCAAACGATATTGTCTTGGTAAATCTCCCTCAAAAGTGGTATACAGTCGTTGTCTATACTTTCCCTTTCCAATATCAGCAATGCACCACAAGTGGGTTTGGCATCGCACCTTATAAGGGATCTTTTATACCCATCGCAGACCAATACCAAAACAACAAACTCACTTCTCGAGCTAGTAGATTGCTACGAACACCGGAGTACCTGTTCCAAGAACTACATAACAGGCACATAGCCACAACGTAGCCGCAACCCTATGTGTGCTAATTACACATGCCCAGACCCTACAAACCCTTAATCTTATTGGGAAAATTACACTTGCGGAACTCAAGCAAGCGATGGCTTGCTTGATGGCCCCAAACCGACCAAATGACAACATCTCACCAAAGACACCTTCAACCAATGAACAAAGCATGGGATACGGGTCAGCTACCACTTGAGTGGAAGACGGCAAGGATAGTGTTCATACCAAAACCGGGAGAACTCCTAGCGGTTGAAAATTTTCGATCAATTCCTCTTATCTCCTATGTGGGAAAACTCCATGGGTGCTGTACACGTTTAAATATAAATCCATGCTTATACTAAAGGATACAGGTAGCACATATCTACACAGGAAGTGTTGCTCCAGCTGTAGGAAGACACTCAACTTAGAGTCATCCTTTCAATAGATCTTAGAAAGCTGCTTGGTTAAGTTACACACGACCGTATCTGCAGGAATTTGCAGCTACTGAATGCGGCATCAAACTATATAATTGAGCCCGAAGCTTTCTCAAAGAACCGCTTTTACTATTAACATAGATGGCACGACGTCACACTTACCCACATCCTCATAAAAGCATACCGGAAGGATCAGTAATCTCCCCACGTTGTTCAACCTAGCAATGTGAAGAAGACAAAACGTCCTACAAGTTTCAGACATCACTCACAAAAAATTATGCCGTTAATGTTACGATTACGATAAAAAGAAAATCCCCAGGTCGCATACAAAACGCGGTACCTAAGGCTTTCATCAATGTCCAGGCTGCGGCGGCACAAATTTGACTCCAATGTGCTCCGAAAAAAATCAGGACTTCGTCTAGTACATAACCATACATGGAAAACCCCCCTTCATCATGATATATTTGAGAACACACCCATATCCTAGAGCCAATGCTTAAGGATTCTAGAGCTCGTGTACAGAAAGACGGTGGCCCTACCGCCACAATACAACACTCGCCTAAACAAAGGAGAGTAAGTCCTTCATATGATGCGAAGGCTATCGAATAGAAACCGTGGGCTCCAAGAAGCAGGAGCTGCTATGCTTTCGCGATGCGTTACTTATATCCAGAGTCCGATACAACTTGCCTGATACCACTCTCCACAAACAAGATACGGCACACATCAATGTCTTCATTCGCAACGCTAACAAGCTAGCATTGGGACTCACCGTCAGCACGAGCACACAACTGCTTGCCGACACGGAATACCACACAATCATCACTGAAATAATTACCACGCCAAATGAAGGCAACAACTCTGACTCTAGCAGACTGCCCAGGATTGACACATACTTCATAGTGTACGCTTTCCACCATTTCCCACACACTTACCAGCCACATTATCACGTCCTTCACCGACTCAGTCCTCGAAATTCCACCACTTCCCAGACAAACGCACCCCATGTGTGATAAGGCTAAGCGGACACAAAAAGTTGCATTCTTCAAAAGACACAACGGCAACGCACAGGGTACCTATTACTATACTAATGCTAGCATCCACGACAAAAACACTGTCAGACAGGTGGTAAATCACGTCCAACGAGCGATACACAGCGAAATAATTCGAAACTCTGATATGGCCACAGCAGAACTACAAGCCGTAGTAGCGGCGATACATCTCCCTGTAGGACTTATCACTATACCCATCATATTGGCTGCTTCAATTTCAGCATCTAAACTCGCGGAAACTTTCTGTGGTGATGACGGAAAACCACCGGGCGCGAAGTTTCAGCCCATTTGTTCCGCGCCAAGTAGTACGGCAGTGTTTGAAAGCATTTTTGGTTTCACAAAGAGGCGCAGCTTCCACGTGTAACGGTTTCTCCTTTGTCCAGATGCCGAAGCGAAAAGCCGCAAAATAAGTCAACTTCAGCACTCAGTGGTGTGTTCTGTCTTGTGTAGCTAGTGCAAATAAGGTTTTTAGAGTTTCTCTTCCCCAGCTTAAACTAACGCGGATAAAAATGTGGAATTTTTTTCAGATTCACTCTCGCTTGTTCGCATTTTACCTGCGTAGCTTTCCCTTCATTACCACAGAAAATCATCCGCGAGCATAGAAAACTCATGCATGACGACTTACCTAAACAAATCACAAAACAGTCACAAGAATGTCTCCATCGACCAGTAGAGATTGAAGGGATTCCTGGTCATGAGGGGATGTTGGGAAACCAACGAGATAATCGGCTTGCCTGCCATATGGTACTCCAGGTTCCCAACATTCCCCGACCAAATCTATCCGTCTCACCAACGCATTGACCACAATTTCACCCATGTAGGCACGAGCGAAGGGTATACTCTAAGCTACACCATGACATTAGATGGAAACAGGGCATGCTCATCCGAGAAGCTCAGATGAATACCCTGCTCATTCCAGCACGGAAGCGCCTCCGCCAAAGCCTGCGCACTGAAGTCCCCCCTCGCCGTAGCCGCTGTGGTGTGTATCCCACCAATTAGTGGTGTAACCAGTGGTTGGTACACCGAACACTTGTGCCCTCGCCCCCTCCCCTTGAAATTTCTGTGTTATTATGCGGCCTTCCCGTCCACACTCCCCCCTTCCTTCACCTTCCCGCCCCCGAAATCATTTCTGGCTACGCCTTCACTCACAACACATCGCACATGCTATGGAAATCCAACACTACACCCCTTACCTAAACTCTAATCTCGCCCACCCATCCCTTACACCAAATGGCAGACCGCCTCAACCACACTTCAGGCCAACGATTCCTTGCGGACTTAATCGGTCTAGTGGTGGAGCACGCAGAAAGCGACGTCCTGGACTAAGGGCATCTATGTATTTACTTTCTCGTAGAATAAAGTGACTTCTCTCTCGCCCAAGCCCGACCACCATCGTAACAACGGCCTACCACAAAAACAGCCGACGGAGTAAAAAAACAATGTTATTCGCTTTAGCAGCCAACGCCCTTGAGGCGGAAATCAGATTTCGATGATCGACGACAGTGCTCGTTGCCATTCTTGTGCTTTGTGCATAATTTGTTTTTACTGGCACAAAGTCGCACACAAAAGCGTTAAAATTACGGCTGAACGTTTTGCAACTCTCTTAGTCTGGTTCCTCACCATCACTACAACGTGGCAATATAATAAATATTATTATAGTTAGCCAAAAACGCGGTACGATGTGAGTGCCTGGGTCGCTTCCCCCTCTACTGTGTCGTCGCCAACTGCAACCTAACTGAATTGCGGCGCCTCTGACAGATGGCGTGAAGTGGCTGAGTCAAGACGAAGGACAGCTGGGTCAGAGAAGCCGGGAGAGCCGCCGGCCGCTTAAGTCCGCTGTGAATGCCTTGAATGTGTGGCTTTGAAAAAGCCGTAAACTCTCAAAGCTAATAGATCTAGATCCTATGCCTAGCTGTAGTGTGAAGGAGTAAGAAAAAAACCGAGGTGAGGGGTGCGATCAGGAGTGTCATGCGCTGAAAAAAAATGTTTATCCAAGCGTCAGCATCAAAGTGACGAGGTCGACGCAATTACGCGTCAAAAACGATGCGAATAAGATATGAATTGTGTAAATAATGAAGAATAAAAAAGTCACATTGACAAAGAATATATGAGATATAATCAACATTGAATCATCGAATCATTTGCACCGCCATGCATGTCGACGTCTTGTTTAGCATCGACACTTCCTGTACCCTGTGCTTTTGTCTTAGAGAATGCTGTCAGGAACCAATTGCGCTGTAATTTAACCAACCTGTATTGAACGTGATGGTCAGTGCAATATTATAATAATAAGGTCCTACTTGTCATGGCAATAGCTTATTAGCAAACGGCTCCTGCTTCAACGTATGCCTAACTAGTGAGAAACAAGAAAAATAGTTTTCTCTCTTTCTTTCTTAGATATTTCAGATACAAAGCTTTTTCTGTATGTCTACGATCCAGAAGTTGGATGTAGCTTCTTTAAATACTACTACGACGGTGAGTTTTAACCATCTTTTCTATATTGAGCTCCCAAAGCATCTTTCCAAAATGTAGGTACGCAGTTAAGGGGAGCAGCGTAAGGTAGAGGGCTCAACAAGGCGAGGAAATATAGCAAGTACGAAATGCCCGGCAGAAATTGGCTGAACACGGCCGCATGCAGTTTATTATAGCTCAAAGGTCCTATAGTGAGCTCCACGATGTTATTTAGTAGAGTCCCACGAAACACTCATCGCCTATTGATTCTCGCCATGTAAAATCAAGATAACATTGAAAAGGTGCAAAACAAGAGAATTCCGTCTATTGACAGAATGCTTGATTACCATAAGTGAAGTTTCGAAAGCCTGTCTGCTCATGATGGAGGTATTACCTTGCACAGTTCGATATTTGCAACCATTAGCGACATACCCAACCATCATATACAACCGATGAATAAATTGGCACTCTCAATATCATTTAGCTTAAAAGTGTCTATTATAAGGGAGACAGAGAACTGTGTTTGATGACAAAGACATTATTTCTCTTGAAGATCAAAGCCTGTAACTTTAAGTTGGAAAAGCAAAGGAGATGGAGGACTATCTGTGATGACGTACGTGGCAGAAGAAAGAAATGCCAAGATCAGACGACAGAGCAGTCGAGCACAGAAGTCCTCTGCTCGGCTGCAGAAAAGAAAAAAAAATATGCATGTGGGTGCATGATACTCGTGAACAGGTTTCTGTTGTAATGAAGAGACAGGTATCGGGGCTGAGTTCCATCGGGTTATCAGTGCGCCAAATGTTTTTGCAAAGACGGATATCTCAGCTAAATACTGAATCAGCTTAGTTGTCGACTGACAATGGTTTCGTATTTTCTTCAACATGTAGGAAGAAAGCGAAAAATTATGTTCAAATTGAAAACAGAGTTGGATAATTAGAGAAGATTAGATAATAAGATCAGAAGACAAGCTACGTCGAGCACACCAGAAAATTAGCTGAGGTGATGAAATTCGGAAATCTGCAGGCGCGGTAAAGGCCTTCGTTCTGCAGTGGAGATAAAAATAGGCTGATGATGATCATAATGAGGACGATAATGATGATGCAATACGATAAGCAAACCGTCGGGGTTCCTTCACGGTTTTGAGCCGTTCCGCTTCCGCCTTTCTTGTTCTCGCGGGCTTCGCCATTGCACTAGGGGCGGTGGTTTCTTAGACATGCGTGCGCAATTTTTGGCGTTGCTACAAAGGTGATCGCTTTTAATCCGTGCCAAGTGAGGATGGGGCGCAAATGCGTCTTGCTGAACTGCAGCAATGCTGCAAGAAAAGGTAAGGAAAAGGTAATCCTGTAAGGAAACGTTAATTACCTGCAGCGTTTCTCTCTTTTTTTTTCAGCCTGCAAGATAGCAACTCTTCGAATGTATATATCCCTTTTCTTACTGTGTCAAATTTCAAAAATCTTTTTCATAGGACGGTGTTGCTGTGAAACCCATGTGCGAGCAGACAAGGTTAAATCATACCACGAAATGAAGGGTGATATCTGCCGGAACTATACAGAAGAAATCTGCCAGAACAAGGTTTATACGACTTATAGCAAGGACTGCGCCTTTCATTTATAGGTTGTGAACGAGGTGTCCTTCCTTCGCAATAAAAGTCGACAAACATGTACGCACAAGTGCGTATTTTTAACTATGCTTTGCTTCTTATTTCGAATATTACGAACTGTTTGTAAACAACAAGATAATTCCAGGACATTTGAAAAAAATAATAGCATCGTTTACTGTTTCTGATATCTGATAGTGCACTCTACGCCTTTATAATTATTTATTTCCTCGTTGTGTTTCTAGCAAAAAAGAATTCCACCGAGAGGGGATACCCTCTTTCAGCCACACTTCCTGTAGCCGCTTGTTTTAATATGTGAGAATGCGGAAACATTTTAGCAAACGATTGTGAAGGCTTTGTGCGACGTACACCATGTCTCAAGCTTACATGGGCGTTTACTTGGAAAAGAGTGGTTCGTGCTTATTACAACGAATGAGATACGTCAACTGAGGGATCATTAAGTATCATAATAGACAGTTGCCGCAAGAACAATACAGCAATATTTTACAGCGAAGCTGTTAATCAGGGATGGTAGGACAAAAGGATAAAACATTCTCTTGTAAAATGTGTAGTATAGGTTAGTCTGAAAATGTGAGTACTGAATGGGGACGCCTTTTAGCCTAATATTCTGCAGCTTTTTTGACCCAGAACGTTTAATTTTTTGTAATTATCTAAAAAACCTTAGATAAAACATAAGATTTATCTCCAACCTTTCTGGAAATATAATCAGCAGAATTAAGTGAAACTCGTATAGGTTATAGTCTATTGAACAGTCCATTGAACGATATTGGTAGACAACAATTTTTTATATTTTCGTTTGAAGACTGTGATATTCGGTACATACCTGTCAATTCACAAGGGTATCCTGTCAATCGTTTTTGAGAAAACGTACAGTAAGATCTGGAGCTGTTACCTGAAATTTGATAGCTAATTACACAAGGTATTGCACGTTCCACAGCAAGAAAAGCTGCTACATGTCAAGCTAAAGAGTAATTCATTGAGCATGCAAAATATAAGATTAACATATTCGGTAGCTTTGGGAATATAACGCCAAATCTAAGGAGACAAATTAATCAATCATCCCCCCTTAAGGGTTGTTCCGCAATGGTTCGCGTGTGGCGGTGAAGGCTGGCGTGTGACGGCGTTGTCAATATCAGATGTAAATGCAACGCAACGTGTGTTGGAGACCTAAATATGCTTTGGAACTCAGAAATAAATGCTTATATTATTGTCACGCCATAGTGACAGTAAAGTCAAGAACTTCCGAAAAACTCTGGTTCAAAATTGAACTCTTTATTGGGTAAATTCGTGTCTAACAAAACAGAGAACACTCAAAGCACAATGATAGTGCCGAGCACTGTTAACTGTTGTCGAAATTCGAACTATGGGTCAAACGCGCCGGCAATTTATACAATACTAATCATACATTTCAGCGTACTCGTTGGTGATCGCGCAGGTTCGAAATGTACGCCTTCGGTCGTTTCGCGTACACAACCTAATAAGACAACCTCGGCCAGGCAGTGCTATGCGCCTGTTGAGAGCACCATCATAGTTAAAATGTTTCTTTCCGGAATCTCATCGCCGCACCACTGCGTGCTGTTTCACAGCAGAGCCCATGCTCTCTATCTCGGTGGGGGGAGAATGATTGCGCTTAGGAAGAGATGCTATTACTGCAGCTATTGTAGGGAGCACGGCTCAGTCTCTGTGAGGAGACGAATAGTGAGAGGAAAATATCGGAAGGAAGTAGACAGCAGGCGGCGAGGGAGAGAGTAGTGTCGTTGGCGAGGGACGTGGGGACTAGTGCTCTACAGCCGGTCGTCCCGCATCGTGTTCTCAAGAAAAAGAACTGCGCAGAAAACCTGGCAGTGGCGGAGGGCTGGGAAGAGGAGTTCCGTTTCGGAGGCCCCTGGTATTCCCATGCGGCGTAGGTGCGTCACATGGTGGCTCGCTGTGGGTTTAGTGCGGTGCAGTGACATAGGAGATGCTCCAGCTTCACAGCGAATCTGTTTCTGGCTCAGGCTCTGTGGATTTGTTAACTCCGTAAGCAAGAACTCGGGACCCGAATTTGATGTAAAATCGCTTCATTCTAAGCAAAAACTTATACATCTCATCACTTTTATATGCATTCTAAGTAAATTAGTTATCAATAGGCACCAGTTTCACGATCAGTAGACTGTCTGGTAGAAAATACACGTTTCTCAAAAATGTAGCAGTGTGCGGCCCGCGTCGGCCATGGCTTAATAGATACATTTTATTGATATCAAAGACAGAGAGGTCGACCTGAGCTAGTGTGCTCTAGTCTGCTACTCTGTACTGGGGAGGAGGGAAGGAGAGTGAAAGTACTGTGTTGGATGGTGATGACAAGAGGAGTGGCGAGTGCCTATGTATACGGTGGCCCTACTAGAGCCACTCGTCTAGCCACGTGTCCTGCAGAAACTTAAACAGTGCTTTAGTTGCCCGCATTGAAGTTCCAGTGTCAGGCCGTGGGCCGAGAAGGGGCCATGTCTTAAAGCCCCTTCCATGTCTACGTTCACAACTCCCTCTCTTTGTCATCGTTCCTGGTTCGTGCGCGCCTAGTTTCCTTCTACTCTCCCGGGGGCGTTGGCACCTTCCTGCGTTGTCGGCAAGACAAGCTGCCGTTCTCTATTTTGAATTTCACTTCTCTCGTCGTAATGGGGAGGCCGTATATAAGCGCACTCCTGAGGAGCAGCACGCTTGCGAATAGTGACGGGGAGAACAGATGTGAGAATGCAATCGACGGTGCCGGGCGGCAAATACCGATGAACATTTTGTCCCCGAGAGGCCAACCGAAAGTGGCTCGCCAGGCAAAACGACGCATGTCGTGGGCCTAACAGCTTCGCTGGTCATCCACCTTCACAGAGTACAATGGCTCATGATTTTTTGAGACGAAAGTCTTTTATGCCGGGTTTATGCCGCATCGGATGTAACGGACGTGAATGTGACGTCGGCTCCTGCGCCGACATCCAGAGCGGGGAGGCGATGTGCTGCATCCTGACACTAACGAGCGCCGACAGGGCGCGCTTCGGTAGTCACAACTCAGTGGAAGCTCCAACGTGATGTAGCCATAGAATAAAGAACGAAGTGTAAATTTCTGGCTTCGGACTTTGTAAACTCGTCATCTTCAACGAAGTACTGTGTAATAAATAATAAAATGAACATTATTAAGAGTACCCGACGGCATGATTCGAACCCAGGACCTTGGTGCCGCAGCTAAACGTCGCCTCCCGTCGCCCCCCCCCCCCCCCCCCCCATGACCTTTCGCGCGACGGAGGAAGTCGCGTTTGCTCTCTATATATGGTGATTGTAAAGGAGGAAAGAGACGCTTAATTCTGGAGCCATTCAGGGAGCACGGTGCCGAACGCGCGTTTGCTCTCCGCCGTGCGTTCGCTCCCCGTAAATACGCTCCTCGCACATACAGCATACGGCGCGCGGCGATGTTTTCATTACCGTTGACGTCATACGGAACCTCACGGCGACCGCGACGCCGACGGTGGAAATCCGCTTTGAGTGTGCATATAATTGCTATCGCAATAAAACGTTGCGAAGCGAGAAGGTGGTGAAGACTTCCGACGCTGCTCGACAAGTGTCCCGTTCTGGTCTCGTCGAAAACCTCCGAGCTGCTGCCACAGCCACCGGCAACTGTCACCAACGCCGCGCGCGTTCGGTGCAAACGCGGGCAAAACGTTGATGGTGTCGACAACAGTTTATTTATTTATTTATGAGTACCTTACAGCGCCCTCGTGGGACATTGTGTAAGGGGGGCAATACTGCATGTACAGAATAGAGAAATACACATAGGTGAAATATTGATTATTACAGATGTAAGTGAACACACGAACAGAGAAACGCAAAATATACCAAAATAGCAAAGTGTAGTGTCTGAAGGCGTTACACAAAAGATAATATAAAGCAACTATTTAAACACCAACAGTTTAACAAGATATGATAACTGCCGAAAAAGTATTACGCAAATAACTGTACACAGACGATAAAATAAAAACAGGTGAAAAAAACATCGCCAAAACTATAAAAGCAAATAAAAAGAAAAAAAAAGCATACCGGTAACAGCATTGTAGGCACGGGTGAACGCGAAAACGCCATACATCAAATTTCGGTGCATAAATGTTTTTTTAGGTTGTTTAAGAACTTTGCGTGATCCCGCTCTGATGCGAGATCATCTGGTAGGTCATTCCACAAACAAATCGCTCGTGGAAGGGCCGAAAGGTTGAAGGCGTCGGTTTCACCGTACATGCCTGATAAGCTAAAGTTGTTATTTAGTCGGCGTGAAGTTCGATGAGCTAGATTAAGGTGAACAGATGGCATCATGCTGGTGTGGATGAGTTTGTGGAAAAGTGATAAAAAGGAAATGTCACGACGAATTTTTAGTGGCTCGAGTGCAAGGCCTTGTTTAATCTGTGTTATGCTAGATGGGTAGCTGTAATTACGCGTAATGAATCGACTGGCTCTGTTCTGGATAGATTCTAACTTGTTATTTAGGTATTTTTGGTGCGGTGACCAAATGGAGGGGGAGAACTCGAGTTGCGGACGGATTAAAGCAAGATACGCGAGTTTACGTACATCGGAAGGAGAATTGTATAAATTACGGCGTAGAAAACCTAATGATTTTGATGCGTTAGCACAGATAGAAGTGATATGTGTGGACCAGGTAAGATTAGGAGTTAGGTTTATGCCTAGGTACTTATAATGCTGAGCGCGTTCCACAATGTTGTTACCAATTTTGTATAGGCCACTAAAGTTATGATGTTTTCGACTAAAAGTTATTAGTTTGCACTTGGAAACGTTTAATGTCATCTGCCAGGTATTGCACCGCTCACCAATACGCTCTAGGTCTTGTTGAAGGGCAAGATGATCAGTACTGCTGCGGATGGGACGGTAAATAATGCTGTCATTAGCGAATATCCGCATACAAGATGATAAATTGTCCGGCAGGTCATTAATGTAGATGAGGAAAAGTAAGAGGCCGAGAACACTTCCTTGCGGAACACCAGAGGAATCGTAACAAAGTGATGAAGAGTAATTGTTTGCGATAGTAAATTGCTGCCGGTTCGTTAGGAAGTTGCGGAGCCATGTTAGCGTAAGCGAATCTAGTTTTAGCGATGATAGTTTTAAAATCAAGCGGCAGTGAGCAACACGATCGAAGGCCTTTCCAAAGTCAAGGAATATGCAGTCTGTCTGTAGATACTATTTCATGTTA
>NC_051161.1:96254003-96287256 GCF_013339745.2 Dermacentor silvarum | reverse complement strand
CATCGGTAGTGTCAGCGTGGGGCCTCGAGATAATCGGCCAGCGGGAAGAAATTACTGGCAGCAAGAGTTCAAGAGTGCTGACAGAAAATCAAGATCTTGGATACTCTAGCATTCTTCACAGGGTGTGAACTAGAGCAGACCATTATTCGGGTCTTCTGGGACATACAGATGAATGTCAACTACACAGCGACACTAACGCACCACCTGTGCGGGCAGTCACAAGAAAGCTTGATGTATTATAACCAAAACAGCCTGTTCAAACCAGGAAGTTATCTTGAGCTTGTCTTCCTACAAGCCCACTAAGCCTGAAACTGCCATTCTGCGCAAAGACAACTTCAACACTGGCACTTCACCCAACACTGACGAAAGTAAGCTGCATCGTGTAACGTGCCAGCAGTAAGCTCTTTCTGAAGCAGGAGAAGGGCCCACGAGCTTAGCTTCAATGGTGTAACCCAGGAACCTGTCTCGGCTCCAGAAAGGCACCTTTTTTGGCTTGGCATGGGTCAATGACCATAAAATTACCATTAACAAACAGAACACATTAACAGTTGCAGACTCAGGGTAATGTCTTTGCTTGCTTGATTTTGTGGATAAAAACTGATGAAAGGGTGCCCAATGTGACTAGTTATCCTGTCCAGGAGTCCGTGATTTCAAGAAGTTTGACAATCAATTCATTGGCTAACAATCGCAAAGCATACTTGTGCTGTCATTTCAAACAAAACCATGCACTTTAAGGAACGGTGACAATTTCTTTAGGTGTGGGGAGCACCTGCACTGCAGATATAATTTTGCTTAAAATGAAAGTAAGGCGGAATGGGCCATATAAAGTTAATGGCAATAATTTTGGCATAATTAGATTTTTGCTCAAACCATCTGAAAGTTTCTTGTTTTAGAAAGTATTAAATTTTGTTAAACGTAGCTGCTGTCAGATGATTCTATATAAGCATTTGGCCTTATGCACTACTATTTGCTTTAAATAAAATTTTTGGGTTTTATTTGTCAAAACCTCAATATGATTGCTGAACGACATATTGTAGGGCAAAGGCAAAAATACACAGATGATACACGAAAACATGTCAAAGGTGCTGCTAATAACTTAATTGGAAACACAACAGGATACTGTATATATACTCTTCCGAACGCACAGGCGCACTAGCCACTTCGGGAAGACAACAGAGGGAGATTATCCGTGCTCACACAATCATTTTGAAGATCTAAAGAAAGCAAGTTCCGCGTCGTACAAAACAACAGAGGTCTGACTTACAGAAGCACTACTTTTTTATGTAAAACGCTTTGAGTAGCTCACATGCAGTTTTATCTTTACTTCTGCCTGGGATCTTCACATCATAAAATCTCGCACGACAAGGGCAGGCTTTTTTGGCTGATAGATGCGCATTCAAGTCTGTCGTCATGTTTTTAGCATGCTCCCTCATTCAATCATTGATGCAGCGGCCAGTTTGTCCTACATAGGACTTTCCACAAGGCAGTGGGATTTCATAAACCACACCGGGACCACATTGCCCGTAAGGTGTTAGATGTTGTAATTGGCAGCTTACCTTAGATGTGCCCATTATGCGGGGACACGTTCGGGCCAGCCTATTGGGAACAGAGAACAATACAGACACTCCATGCCTGTTCGCCACTTTCTTGAAGTTGTGGCTCAACTTATGCACATACGGTACAACTTGCGGTCTTTGGCCACTCGGCTCACCAGCTCTGGCCTCATTCACCAGTGTGCCCGCTTTTGTAGTGTTCTCTGTTCCCAATATGCTGGCCCAACTGTGTCCCCGCATAAAGGGCAGATCTAAGGTAGGCTGCCAAGTACAACACGTCACACCTTACTGGCGATGTTCTACCAGAGGGGTTTATGAAATCCCACTGTCTTGTGGAAAGTCCTAGGTAGGACAAACTGGCAGCTGCATCAATGATCGAATGATGGAGCATGCTAACAACACGACGAAAGACTTGAATGCGCATCTTTCAGCACACTGTAAAGTCTGTCCTTGTCGTGCGAGATTTCATGATGGGAAGGTCCTGGGCAGAACTGAAGAAAAAACCGCACGTGAGCTGTTGGAAGCATCTTACATAAAAGAAAAAAAGTAGTGCTTGTGAAAGTTGACCTATGTTGTTTTCATGATGTGGAACTTGCTTTCTTTAAGATCTTCAACATGATCATGTTAGCCCTGATAATCGCCCTCTGTGCTCTGCCCGAAGTGGCTGGTGCGCCTGCGTGTTGTGAGGAGTACATATACTGTATCTCGCTGTGCTTCAAATTAAGTTGCTAGTAGCGCCTGTAACGTGTGTCTGTGTATCTTCTGTGTATTTGTGCCTTTGCGCCATGTCGTTCAGCAAACAGCAACTTGCCTAACACCAAGTCCTTCTGCACATAATGATTATGGGGGACACTGTAGTGGGGAACTCTGGATTAACTTTGAACACCGGGGGTATGTGCCCAATGCACCTTATGGGGGTGTTGTTGCACTTTGCTGCCATCAAAATGTGGCCGTTGTGCATGGGATTTTATCCTGCGCCATTCGGCTTAGCAGTGCAATGCCAAAGCAACTACGCCACCACGATTTTTAGTTTTGCTAGCAGAATAGCAGTTTCCACGTAATTTAATTAGCTCGACCTGTTGATGCTGCTCTCTAAAAGTAGATTTATGCATGTTACCTATGTTGCTTCAGTACTAGTAATTATTATTACTCAAATATTGTCTTTTTTACTGTAATAACACTTCTTTCAGTGATCTGCTAATGTAACAGGTTATTCTACCACATTCTAATGCACGTTTCCTTAGGAGTCATAAGCATTGCAGGAAACCACTTATTTTTAAGAAATTTTGTTCAGTATCGCATGTTCTGAATGCTAAAGCATTCTTGCCTGTGTGAATGTCAGCTAAACTGCTTTTGCCTATGTGTTATCTTATTGCATGTGTGAAAAAAAACTGTTGGCTTTTGTTTACTTTTTCAGGTACGCGGCAAGCTCTCACTCAAGCAACACATTCCAGTGGTCTTCTGTCAACAGACTGGGTGTATTGAAGTACCATTACAAGGTCCAATAAACAACGCTTGCGAGATGTATGACGTGCTCTTGCTCAAAATCGGAGGACTTCACTATTAATGTAAGCTTGAATAGGTGGGCTGAAGAACCTGTGTAACGTGTACTTGTTTATTAACAAGTACAAACCATTACCTCACCTGACATTTTTTTTTCACCTCAACATAACTCTTTACTGTAGATTTCTGAACAAACTATTACAGCGACACAACACTGCAGTAAGGTCAGCACAAGTGTTCATGCATAAACACTTGTATTTACAAGAATTGTATTTGCATTATTATACTAAATACGAATATGCGGTGCCTACCTTTTTCAGGGTGCATACTCTCGCAGGTCGTACAAGCTCGTCATCTTGTACGCACTCAGCTCGTAGAAACGAACTCGTTCATAATGTACGAGAATCTCGTTCAGTGACAAGAACGCGATCTCGTACACATGTGTGCGAGAAATGTACGCGATGATTGCTGCGTAAACTGTACGAGGTTCTCGTAGACTCAACGAGTTCTCGCAGACTGAACGAGTTTCTCGCAGTCTACGGAGCAATAATCGCGTACACTATTTCTCGTACATTCTCGTTCACATTTTTTTTTTCAATAGGGTAGCCATACATTATTTTCTTTCAAGATGTGGAAACTTCAGACACAGTGGGTCCCCTTGCTTTTTGATATGAAATAAAATAAAGACTCGCTAAGCTTCCTCCTAAAAAAACGAGGGTTTAATATACTACTCGTGACCATGACAAAACAAGACATACATAAATTTCTATATGAGAATAACGTACACGCCATCAATTATACGAGAGTGTCCCTTAGCAGCACAGAAAGGCGGTAACCAAATCTGCCAATTAAAACCACCAGCGGGCTATGCCTTAGACGTAAAGTATTCGGTAAGGTTGTGCCAGCCAAGTTTTGCGTCATGAGGAGCATCTACGTATTTGATACAGACTGTTTGATGAAGTACTTCTTGTCGATATTGCAGAAATAGTAGCTCGTAGGTTGAAATAAAGCAGAATGATCAAGGCAATTTTGCTAAGATTCAGTGTTACTAGAATATTCTCAAGGTAATTTTGAAGCATTCAGAAGTATGATTGTTCTGTTCAATACAGTCACTGTATCTCACTTCAAGATGCGATAAACACTACGCCGTCTCGATAGACGCACTTCTACGCTATCGCACAATGGAATTTAACCTATGAAAATGTTAAATATTCCATAAGAACGAATACAACGCTTACAATGTCACCTTCACTCGTGATTTGTTATTATTCGCAGATGACCTATGTTCGTGTATGCGACGAATGGCTTTTCGTTCTGCATTCTCTTCATTCCTGTAAAGTCACGTCTGTGTATTGCTTTGTCACTTTTCTAGCCTGTTTACCTTTTTCATTGCATCCAAATTCTAGAGTACTTAACGCTTATTGTGGGTGCTATGTATGTATGTATGTATGTATGTATGTATGTATGTATGTGTCTCTGTGTGTATGTGTGTATGTATGTATGTATGTATGTATGTATGTATGTATGTATGTATGTATATTGTCACGTTGTAGTGTCGGTGAAAAACACACCAGTAAAGTTTTGAATCACGAAAAGAACTCTTTATTGGGTGAACCGGTGTCACTAAAAGCAAGTGACTCTCAAACCCTAGCGGCAGCGGCGAGCACAGTCGCCGATTGTCGAAACTCGATCTGCGAGGCAAACGCTTCCACTTTTATACATGACTCGTCGAAAGTTCCAGCGTATTCGCTGGCGCCCGGGTGCCTTCCTGAAGATACCACACGATTCGCGCCGCGCATACAGTCTGATTACACAAAGCTCAGCGACGACATACACACCAGATAGAACAAGAGGTAACATTCGAGTAAGTTCCACATCACGCAGGAGCGTCTTACATAAGTTAGCGGTGAAATACGGTCCCAGGAAAATAAAAAAAATGTCACAGTTTCGCCCTAAATGCGAAGCAATGAATGCGATAGCAACACAACAATGTCATACGAAGTAAGGTGAGCGGCCTTGGTAGCAATATGAATTGTAGTAAACATGAGCTGATTAAGTAAGCAGGTGTGCTGCGGCGTAAGTAGACCGACCTGAAGAGAGACTCGATGACCACGAGAAGGCGCGTGTGAAACGGTGGTGTTGATGAGAAGCGCTTACCGTGGGCAGCGCGTGCGAAGGGGCACACCTGTAGTGCTGCACTGCCTATCTGGGCAGCATTGCATGTGTAGCGTGCGTTGGAAAATGTGGCCCGACTATTACTAACTGAATGAACAAGCGTGGTGTAAGCGCGCACAAACAAACATGAATAGATCACACTGAATGACTGCAGACAACGACTGTCAAAACGCTGGCAGCAAGCGCATACGCCGCACCAACGGGCGAAGGTACGTGCGGTCTATCGCTTCAACGGAAACTGAGCGGCGAATGCACAGTGCATAAAGGTCAGAGCCGTGTGGAGATAAGAGACGGTGTGGTCGAACGAACGACGAGCGCGGTTGTTGGCAGCGTAGAAGTGCGCCCCCCCCCCCCCCCCCCCGTTCCTTCCGGCGTTGGCGCCCCGCTTCCTTGCTTGCGCGTGGGAGAGATAAGAGACTGTGCGGACGAGCGACGAGCGCGGTTGTTGGCAAAGAAGTGCCCCCCCCCCCCCCCCCCCCCTGCTCCCTCCGGCGCTGGCTTCCCGCTTCCTTGCTTGCGCGTGGGAGATTAAGTGCGTTCGCTCTCCGTGATAGCGCGCGTCCCCGCACGCTTCCGCTGGGGCATACGGCGCGCGGCGAAGATTTTATCTATACGGAACCTCACGGCGACGGCGACGCCGAAGGCAGAAATCCGGTTGAAGTGTCCATATAATTGCTATCGCAATAATAAGTAGATGCGTTCATATGCATTCAATTTGGTTTTGAATGTTCACGTAGACGCTGCTGCTTCCAATTTTGGCTCCTACGACGCGCCATACGTTGTAAAACGCGGTTGTTCCCAGTGAGCCGCCGTGCACTCAGCCAGCGGACTCGTTACGGCACCCGGCAGCCTGCCGCGGTATGTACGCTATGTAGCAGACCGCCGCTGCATGCAACTGTAGTGCGCAACCGCACCGTTTGCTTTGTCAACGAAAGGGCTTGATTGCGCACTAGCACTTATAAGCTCCAGTGTGGCCATACTACGTGGTGTGGACCGGCTTTGTCCTGTACCAACTTGGACGACGGATAGTAGCCACATTCATCTTGCGCATTTTGAAGCGCTATCACGCTCAATACGAAGACAAAACTGCCTAAACGTCTAACCAGTAGCGCCCAGGAGTGAGCGCGCGCTGGCAAGCGTGCGTCTGGTCTGACCTTAAGTTTCGCGTGTTTCGAGGATAATTGAGTGTTCAAAACTAGTCGAAATTACCAAAATCCGACGACGCCAACACCGATAAGCAGGGTGACCAGAGTTTAATTCCTTCACGGGAGGCACGGCCGAGCGTAAGCAAAAAATTTTCGGATTTTTCTGGCAGCGCGTACTTGTAAATATTCTAAAGCAGATTTTCGCTTACTTCCTCCTGTTTACTGAACTGCGTCAATAAACATGCAGAGTAACAATAGGATGAAGCGCACTGATCCAAACGGCCTTCTTGATTCTTGTGAGCTATTAGCCAATAGCAGCCGCGTATATGAATCTGTTATATTACAAAAAGAAACGCTGAGAAAAAAAGTGAGGAGCACGCTTCCGTTGAAAAGAGACCGTTTGAGAAAAAGGAGATTTCGCGCTCTGCCTGCGATCTCCATGCGCCGCGCACAACTGCCAAATTTCGCTGAGATGTTCACGGCATCGTATGCTATCCGCGCCCTGTGTTTTACATCAAGCCCGGCGGTTGGTTCAAGGCGCCTTCAAAGAATGCCGTTGACAATAACTAAAGTAAGTAGGTATGTGTTACTGTTAATGAGCTGCTGTACAATGACAAATAAAATTCTTTAAATATATCCCTTGCTTGGCGGAATCAAGCCTACGTTGTAGGGATTTCTCAAAGACAGCAACGCAACAGTTTAGCAACCAGCGGCATAAATTTAATGGGTATGTACGCTTCTTCAATGAACCTCTCGGAAACTTTAGACACTGAGATGCATTCTCTTCGTGAATGGTAGATAAAAAATGTTGCTTTTGCTTTCAAATTTTCATCAGCGCTGATGTCGACGATGGTCACCGTGCATTTGGAAATGTGCCTTCGTTTGTTTGCATGCAGAATATCGCGTCGTATACAAGAGAAACAGCTAACTCTTTCTAATAGCTGCCCATCTCATTCTCTCACCAAATGATCCGAGCAATGAATCGGGTGAATTCTTGTGAAACAAAAAGAAAGTACAAGGGAATAATAGGTACACATTTTGCAAAGTGTTGTTTGTAATATTTCAACTTGGTGTCGCCATCGATATACATCGCGTCAACATATCTTATGTGCGGCGTGCGATGCCCAAGTGCGTCATGGGCTGCGGCCGTGCCAAATCGTTTATATTGTTGAGCACTATCCCCCGTAGAAAACGCAATGACCGTCCAGAGCGTGTTCACGCCAGGCGTCCTTTAAATCAAGTCAAGCATGGGCTTCAAGCTAAGTTGCATTTCTGAATACGGCGGTATGACTAACAGAGGGTGGCACGAGTACTGTCACCCCTTCCACATCGTGTGCTCGAGAGCCAAAACTTCTTACTATAAAAAGACGTGAAAAATATCAGCGCCTTGGACATTTCACGACAACTGCGCGATCAAGACTGCGCTATCGTACGAGCTTCGTAAACTGTCGCTTAAGCATATCGACGCGCGGAGTGTGCAGATAAGACATCTCGAAGTTGATAAACGCATTTTTCTAAACTAATTAGACATTGAAGGTTATGAGTATGTTGTCACGGTTCAAATCACGACTCAGCAATCACCATTCAGCGTGTATCACGTATAAAGCGACAGCATTATGAGTGGCGTTGCTTATAAAGGAACGCCTTCCCCTCCAAGGGGTCGTAACTTACAACAACACTGTGTAGTGGTCACTTATTAGCTTTCTAAAATTTCAAATTAAGCATGATTTCCGTTCGCTTGATCCGGTATTGCCAAACTGTCTTTCAGCACTGTTATGATCATAGAGTCGCCGTTTCTAACATTTATAGAAAAATGTTTACATAGGGAAATGACAACGCGAGATTAGCACATCTGAACACTTATCGGTGAACTCAAATTTAATAGTTGTGTGTGTGTGTGTTCCTGTATTCAATGTTACTTAACAGTCGAGGAGGCAGATGACATGCACTGAGTGAGAATCGAGTCAATTTGATGTACTCGTAACTGCTTTCTAGTGCGTGTACTTTTTGGGGCCTTCAATGTGTCTATTTCATTCTAAAACCTTGAATTATTATGTTTTTCCAATGGCGTCAACAAAACCAGGCACCATTTTTGCTTTTGTGCATGTGATGCAATAAACACAAATTTAGCGGTTAGTAATGTTGTTTATGCACAACATTAACGACATTACCTTTGTTAAAGCGCAATCTGCGGAAGAGCATCATAAAAATTTGACAGTCACCCGCACTTTTCAGTAATATGGCGAAATTGGTATTATGTTTACGTTCGATGGGTTGCTAGTGAATTTTAAAACGAGGCTTCTCTAGTCCTACCGATCTGTGTTTCTTGTTGAAATAGCAGCCAGCGGTGATATCATTTGTTTTAGCATGTGGAAACATCATGCAATGCGGGTCATTGCACATTTTCGTACGACATTGTTGAGGTAAACAAAGAAAATTTGCTCAGCATCCCACTCATGAGGAACTCATGAGGCATAACCTTGCATGCCGGATCGCTACAAAACAAGAAGCACCTAACTTCTAATGTGCAAAGACCTTACATGCGATAAATATTAATCAGAGAACCAATGTGCATCACAGAGCGGCGGTGACCCTGTCTGCGATTTGAAGCACCAGCGGGCTCTGCCTTAGGCCTAAAATGTTTGATGTGATGGCGCCAGCTTAGTTTGGCGTCGTATAAAATATTTGCATATGGATAAATTCAGTTTTCTAAAGTACTTTTTGTCGGCAATGCAGAACTATTATTCCGTAAATTGAAATAATGAAGAAAGATCCAGGCACTAATACCAACTTTAGTGTTACTCGAAGATCCTCAAGGTAATAATAAATTACTCAGACGAATGACTTTTCTGCTCTAGCAGCGACTAAATGTCAAATGAAGATGCGAAGAGCAGAATGTCGTCTGGCCAGACGCTATTGTAATGCGCCTTCGGACAACGGAATTTAACCAAACAAAATGTTCACTAACGCAAGACAAAACAGAGCTCACGCTCACTGATTTTAATGACGTATAAAAGCCTAGTTGGCAACAACACAGGGCCAGACGTATTATTCCATCCTATTATGAATACTGTCAAATAAAATTACATGCAATGGGACGAAAAACACCATCAAGAACATTTATGCTTCTTCGTTTCAAGAAAAAAAAATAGCGCCACTTAAAGAGTGTTGTGTACAAGTTGTGTGTTGTGTGTCCTATGCAGCTGCGCTAGTGTCGCTGGAAGGGTTATCTGTATCGCATATAAAAATCGTGTCGACCTTAGGACGCAAACACGAAAGCAAGAACAACAACGAATGTGGTCGTCGACTTCTGATTTGGTCTCAGAAAAATTAACGTAATTCACCCAAATAAAAAATTTGCAGCAGCGCAATATTATGCATGATCCCAAATTAAATACTTGTATAGAACGCTTATTTATAATAAGTCTCTATATCTTCATAGGCCGCAGAGCCTCTGCTAATACGAAAAACGCTGATCTGAATCTTGTACGATTGTATTTTATAAAGCCTTGCGTCCTCTTAGTGCAAGTGTAACAAACATTATTACCGAAAGTACTTCAAGGCCAAATACCTTACACTGGGAAGCATGGTGTGAGCTAAGCCGCACTTCATCTTTTCATCTTGTATGCGAAATAATAGATACGTTCATTATTCTCGTGTGTATGCGTTTTGATAAGCTTTGATTATTTTCAGTTTAAAATGAAAAAAAAAGTTATGCAATAGACTAAATGAAAGCAAATCTACCAGAGAAATAAGGCGACTATAGAAGCACAGATGCCTGCACAGACGTGTACCGTTGTCGAATGGAAACAGCCTGGCGAGGTCAAAGTCAAGCGTCTACCTACCGCTCTAGCAATGTATAATTTCTAATAGCCAACCTCATTTACCTAACCTCATGGGGTCGGGCGTCGCTTATGCTGGTGTTGGGTTGGTCCGTAGATCGCTGGATATGCGTGTGTGTGCGGGAGTGCATGTGTTTGAGCGTTTGTTAATTAATGTGTGTGCATGTTTGTCTGTATTTAAAGTGATAGCTTTAAGGGCCCCGTGACGCAAGAAAATCAGGTGTCGGCGTCCAGCGCCGACCATCGTACAGGGAAAAATCATTTCGAATCACAACTACGCAGGCCCTCCGCATGGCGCAGAGGGGCTACTGAAATAATTGACTTCCTCAAAGTAAAATGCATCAGAAACATCTTAAAATACAACCTCAACACAACCTACAGACATGATAGCGTCGGATTGCAATTTGAATATACGAGAAAACATAATCATATTGCGTGGTAACTCAAACACAATCCCCTTCTACCGCGTTTATACTATTCATAGAGCGGCGCCCCTCGCTCGATTCCTTGCAACAACACCATCTATATGGCGCTCGCTTGCAAGTTGGAGAAAAAGAACAAGAAATGCGTGGTTGCCGGGAAGCGTGACAGGCAGTCAGGGATCTTTGAATGCTGTCGCATTCCACCCTTGAAGGCGAAGCTTCCTCGAAATGTTTGTAAGTTTGTATATGTATGTGTCGTGTGTATGTATGTGGACTAAATGCTATCTCCGACAAATCGGGCTGAGGAATATTTATATATGTCTTTACCTACGAAGCTTTAAGATAATGGAAGTTCCCTGAAAATATAAAGGCTCCCGGGTTCCGAGTTTTGCGCTAGGCTTTTGCGTAAATAGTAATTTTTCTTCCTCTGATAGGACTCTACATCATGCCTATTTGCGCACAACCTGTTCTCATTTGTATGTTTTGAACAATAATATTTTCTTAATTGCAAGTTCAGCTGTTGAGGATTTAGTTCGTAGTGCAGAGTTCAGCACTTAATATCTATAAGTTCCAGTATACTCAGTTGAATTGTGTGTGTGTACCTGGTTTACGCTTGGCAGTAATTATTGGGCTTGAATTTCTTCAACTTCTGCTGTGCTGCGCCCGACGTTATGTGTTTGATTACGGCTGCGGCGTCTACAATCTAACGAAAGAGCAATGCAAAAACATCCGTGTACTATGCAGTTGAAGCATGTTAAAGAATCCCAGGTAGTTCAAATTGTTACGGACTCCTTTATGGTTTACTTCATATTCACATCGTGACTTTGACAGGTAAACCCATGGGCTTATTTATTGTTTTGCGTTTCCTGACACAGGGCCACTTATTCTAATATTATTTATGGTATTACAATTATGTGAAAATAGTAGCAATCCCTACTGTAACATGATTAAGTTAATATCTCTAGCATTCGATTGGTGTAAACGTTGTTCATTATTGCCACGAAACGCAGTATTATGCAGGGTATCGTTATAATAAACATAACGATGTACATGCTCTTGAAATGCATATGAAAAAACGATATCTGAATTTTCAAGCACCCAGCCATAGAAAAAATGTCGCAGTTTCGCCCGAAAGGCGAAGCATCAATTGCGATAGCAAATCAGCAGAGAGCTATTCGGTGTGGAGATCGTAGTTTTATCGGCTGCACAAAGTTGGACGCATTCACTTACTAACTGAATTAACAAGCGTGGTGTCAGCGCGCTCAAGCACACATGAATAGATCACACTCGATGACCGCAGACAACCACTGCCAAAACGCTGGCAGCAAGCGCAGCAGCCGCAGCGAGCTAAAGTTCGTGCGGTCTATCGCTTCAACGGAAACTGAGCGGCGGAATGCACAGCGCATACAAAGGTCAGAGCTGCGTGGAGATCGCTTGAGAGTTGCCAGATACGCCACGCGCGACAACACCGGCAGCCCGTACCAGCGCAAACATAATAAAGAACCAAGCCCAAAGTGCAAAGTACATGAACGCATTTGTTGGCAGAGTAAAAGCCACCCCCCCTCCCTCCCGCGCTGCCTTCCCGCTTTGCTCCTTACGCGTGGCAGATTGCGTCGCCAGTTCCCCTTGAGATTGGTTGCAAGATACGCATTTGGTGCCGCAACAAAGCGTCGCCCCCCCCTCCCCTCCCTCCCTCCCATACTAGGGCGCGCACACTCGTTAATTCACGAAATGGCCACAGAGGGCTAAAAATCGCTGCTAACAAAACAAGCATAGTACATCCCCTCACAAATATGCCTCCGTGAGTTCAGTAGCTCCCGCTAGAGGCGCCTCAATAAGCGCAATTTTAACCTACAAACTTTCTCCGGCACTTATGGAAGCGTTTTTTATTACATCATAAAAGAGTACAAAATTATTATTCTTCATTAGATATTGTACTATTGAGTTCCTTTTTTGCCATTATAAACGCAAAATAATGTTCTTCATCATCAATCTCCCACGTGACCTCCGGCCTGGATTTAAAATTTTCACCGGTATTTTCGCTTACACGGCAAAGGAATTGGTTCGTAAACTTATGGTGGTTGCTTATTTTCTGCTAAAGCCAGTTTATCGCGCTTCGGCACCTCGCGTTATTTAACATGGGGTGGAGTGACGGGTTTGCGAGAAGAGATGTAAGCCCGAAAGCTAGGTTACGGTCATGAGCCATACGGAACAAGTCTGCATCGAAACGGGAGCTGGATTCTGCGGCGACATAGAACGGCAATACCGGTAAGTCGTTTAACATCGCTGCTTCTTTAATCGTGATGTAATCTTCGTCTCGTTAACTTACAGGTGGAGGCAAGTTAACGAACTAGGTCCTGCATTACATATGGGCAGTCAGGACCCTCCGTTGATGTTTCCTAAATAAATGTTTAGTTGCGAGGCCGTCGTTATGCAAACACAATCACGAAAAAAAGAGAGCGATATCGGAACGCATGTCATATTTTCCATCTCGTTGTATCCGTGGCCGTAGGCGACTGAGTAGCGGAGTCAATATATATATATATATATATATATATATATATATATATATATCTCGATTCAGCCAGCAACTTCTTGCGTCCACAAAACCGGATAACCCTTTGGTAAATTGAAGCGAAAGTACTGAATTTCAGGTATTAAACAGTTGCACGCATGATAATTTACCCATATTTCGTACTTGATGGTTCTAAGAGTTCTTCCTGTGCCGTTTGATTTACCTTGGGGCATTTATTTTTGCAGTAATGAAGTGGTGCACCACGTTCGTGCAGAAAAAGAATGCAGCAGTTCTAATAGCGTCATGTTTGTCTTGCATTTGCTTGTGGAACCAGCAGCGTGATAACTTCTAGTGTATAAATGCGCGCACAAATGTTTTCATTTGTGGTCCTAATAATACTTAGGCTGTTTACACGCATTGTAGTTAGGCAGGCACTACTTTCATGGACAGTAGCAATATTCATTTATTTACATGTTGCTTAAGCACCCTAGAACAAACATTGTACATTTGCATGTGTTCTGCAGTCTAAAATTATTACAATATATATGTCACATCTTCTTGCATTTCATATTGCAAAATTGTGCTTTTTCAATTTCTTAAGCAGTCAAAATATATGTTCCAGACATGCAGTAAAGAGGATGGCACCAGTGCAAAGCAACACACGACACACCTATGACAAGCTACTTCCTGCTACAACAAGGCCATGGTGTGCACTTCGGCTGTTACTACAAGGTAAACAACACCAAGTTCAGAAATAAATATGATTGTTATATACTGTATTGGCTCGCTAGTCTTGAGATATATGTCATTTGTTTGTGGCAGATAACATGAATGTTTTTTCACATTTATGGTTCAGCATAATTGGTTCAGACATAGAAGAGAACACTACATGAGTTTGACTAATCTGTGCTGTATCTCATGTGATACTGTTCTGCCCCAACAGAATCTGCACCAAGCACACCTTGGTTTTCATCACAGGAATCCCCATCAACCCTGACAGGAAGGGGCTGTAGCTGAATTTACAAGGCTTTTACACCACAAAGAAGCGGACGCAGAAGTATTTGGATGAGATATCAAGTCCGCGGAGGACTGTGTCAAGACTGAAAAGAGCCTCAGCCATCATTCCACCAGCACGGATATTGGCCGAGTCATCCAGGTACCTCAACCAAAACTTTCTAGAAGTTCTTCATGTTGAGATGCACCTACAACCATTGAAGAAGCACGGACGACGCTGGCCAGAGAGTTCCATCAGTTTGCCCTTCCTTAATCAGCTTCCTAGTCATGTCAAATTCCATTTGTGCCAAGTATACATTTTTCCCATAAATTCAAGCTTTTTCATTCCCAATTCTTGTTAGGGACAACTCTTCTCCTCATCCAAACATTAAGGTCAATCGATTCTTTGCTCATACGTAATACCATTCACTGTCTAGTAGCATACCATATCTGTAACGGTATTTCTTAGTGTACGTTGCCGTGTGCAATTCCGCTCCAGAAATAGCCGATGCAGCATCGGCATGCGTCTTGCATTAACCGTGCTATGTAGCATTCAACTTATGTTAATGTTTTTGGCCTTTAGTGCTTGCCGATCCGAATGGCTTCTTTCATCAACGCAAGCTTTGTGATTGCCATATTTAATTCCTGGTCTCATGCAGCATTGATCATCTTGCTCGATAGCCTGGGTGTAGCCCTGCTTGTCTAGCCTTGTCTGGGTGTAGCCTTGCCTTGTTCAATAACCTTCAGTGTAGCACAAACTACACTGAAGTGATTGATTACAGAGTCTGGTTTTGCTGTTGTCCCTCTTGGTCGTGGTCGCCGTGTTAGGTTTCTCGGATGTGGGGACCTGGTAAGTTGCATTGGAAAGCAGTCTCTCGAGGTAAGCAACTGCTCCTGCAGTCCCCACGGCAACATAGACTCCCAATTTACACGCACCGTGACTGGTGCTCCCCGTTCGGTCCTTTTCTGCTGTAGTCATGTGCAGATTTTGTTGGTGGCCTTCGCCACCTGCAATTTGGCAGGAACATAAACCAGTATATATGCTTACATGATCTCAGGTGTATGAGGTTGATAGCCACCTGGGTGGAATATCCGCAAAAGTGGCTGCCGAAGGTGAGGCCCATGAAACCGACCTGTCTATACTGAGACAAATTGGGGCACCAAGTGTGAGCCGTACATTAGCGGCCCCCGAAAGACAAGAAACGTGCAGGCTAGAAAGGAGTTAATGCTAAAATGCTGGGTAGTCCATGTTGCTGTGCTGACTGCGGCAGTAGATGCCTGCGTCACCTGATTGCTTCGCAATGCAAGTTGCTAATATTCAACAGTGACTGTCGGTGCAAATAGGTGGGACACGTCACCCAATCTGTTTGCAAAGCTTGTTGTCACTCATTACCAGACTACCATGTGTGAAGGAGGCAAGCACTATGCCTGTAGTCGGACAACTGAATGTGCCATAAGCGACCCATGTACGTGAACGCTCACTGTTGCCATATGTATCTTTACCAATCTCTAATATATTGTATGGACCTTATGCGGTCATTGATTGCAGTGTCTCATTTTACTGTTATCTGACTTTGTTATGGTTGCCGTGGTACGTTTCTCGGATGTGGCGGCCTGGTAAGCTGCATTGGGAAGCAGTCTCTGGTGGTAAGTATTCGCTCCTGCAGTCCGCACAAATAGACTCCCAATTTAAATGCTCCGTGATTGGTGCTCCCCGTTCCATCCTTTCCTGTTGGAGCCGGGGGCAAATTGTGCATGTGGCCTTCCCCGGCCGCGATTTGGCGTGAACGTAGACCAGCATTTAGAAGAGTGTGGGTTTAGGCCAGTTGGTGATTCCAGATTTGGGAAGTTGCCGCAAATAACACACCAGAAAAAGAAAGAGACAACACGAAGCGGTACTGACGACTGTTTATTTAATGAAACGATTGCCGTGTTCATACAGACCAGACACACGCGTGCACCCGAAAAGCAACGAGAATACCAATAATAAAACAGAGCGACCTTCAAGAGGGGTGCGAAACAAATGCTAAGATACACGCTGATAGACTAGTGTGGCGTCTAGCACGTGTGTATCACGTGGAAAGAAACAAAAGTTCTTTCTGAGTAACAGCAGATTATCGGCAGAAAAAATGGCCAGCTGAAAAGACAAGTTGCAGAGGTAGTAGCCATGCGACGCTTTAAGGATGGTGATTGCGTTAGTTTGCAGTCAGTTCTTGTTAACCAGAAGAAACTTTTGTATTTTTCTACGTGCTGCACACGTGTTAGGTGCCTAAGTAGTCTATAAGCGTTTATCTTAGCATTTGTATCGCACCCTTGTTGAAAATCACTATGTGTTTTTGTTGGATTTCTCGTTGCTTTACGGGTGCACACGTATGTATCACCTAAATAAGTTCGGCGTTAGTTTCATTAAATAAACAGTTGTCAGTACAGCTTCGTGTTATTCCTTTCTTCGTCTCGTGTGTTTTTTTTGGTAATGCTAGACCAGCATACATGCTTAAATGGTCCGACGTGTGTGAAATTGAAAAGCCCGCAAAAAGGCTGCCGAAGGGGATGCCCACGTAACCTAACAGGTCTATATTGAAAGATAGAGGGGCACCAAGTGTGATCTACACATTTGGCGGCCCCGGAAATAACAAAAACGAAACGTGCAGGTGGGAACGCAGGTAACCTTTAAATTTCCGGGTAGTACATGTCGCTGTGTTGGCTGCGGCAGCAGATGCCTGCGTCACCCGACAGCTTCGCCATGCAAGTTGCTCATCTTCAACGGCGACTGTCGGTGCAAACAGGTGGGACACTGTCACATTGGCCGAAAGTTTTCATATTTGCGGGGGGGGGGGGGGGAGGGGGGGGGCTGGGGCCCGACCAGCTTTCCGAACGCCACCCATATATATACATATATATATATATATATATATATATATATATATATTGTTACAAGCGTGAAAGTGTTGTGTTATTTGGGTAGGTGTCATAAGCTGTAGTGGGACACAGATACGAGGGGTGGAAGAAGAGGACGTCTTGGCAAGGGATCACGGAACCTAGGCTAGCGCTCAAGACCGTCGGGTACGTCGCGTGCCAATAAACCCTCTCCTAACAGAATAACCCGTAACAGAGTGGTGGAGGTGCTGGGTAAACGACGTGGACGTACTACGGAGTCCCAAGCGCTTGAATTTCGCCGGAGCCGCCGCCTTGCTGGTCTCTCGCCAACAGTCATCATGCCACAGCACGGAGGACCAGACCCAGCGCCAGTTGCAACTGCGCAAGGGTCAACGGCACCTGCACCCGCACAACATTACATGGAACCACGCTCGTTCGCGGGAAGAGCGGGAGAAGACGTGGACGAGTGGCTTACGCACTACAATCGGGTGAGCCGATATAACAACTGGAACTCGGTTACCAAGCTTGACAACGTCGTCCTATTTATGAGAGAAACCGCACTGACGTGGTTGGAGAATCACGAAGGGTCTTTAACAACTTGGCAACGGTTTGTTGACGAAATTGGAAAATGTTTTGGCGACTCTGATGCAAAAAAGAAACGTGCGGAGCGAACGCTTGCCCAAAGAGCTCAAAGTCTGGGAGAGACATGCACTACTTTATAGAAAAGGTGCTCAAGCTGTGCAAGATCGTAAACCCACGGATGTCTGAAGAAGATCGAGTCGGACATCTTTTGAAAGGTATCGCGGAAGACGTCTACAATTTCCTGATATGTAGAGAAGACCTCACCTCCGTCTCTGATGTCTTGCGTCACTACCGCACATTTGAGACCTTGAGGACCCGTCGTATCGCACCCAAATTTGGACGACTGGCAAACGTGCCCACTGTCGCCAGCGTCGATACGAGCCCGTCCACCAACCCTGCTTCTATTATCCGGGAAATAGTACGCGAAGAACTGCCGTGGCACAATGAAATAATGTACAACACGGTTCAACCGCCGGCTACGTATCCAGTATCTCACTCAGCGCCCGCAGCACCATGCACTACTTTTCCACCATCTGTGTGTGTCACGGACGTCGATGTGGCTGGAACTACGTGGGCACATCCGGAGACGTGTCCGTCAGAACAGCGATATGGGCAACGCTTTCAACCCAACCGTGGTGCACAGTGGCGTACGGCTCCTGTTCAGCGTACTGACATGACGTACCCAGTTCGACGACCTCTGCCGGCTGAGCGCTTTGAGCGACATTTTGTCCATCGCCCTCCTCCCTTGTGCTACAACTGTGGTGTCGAGGTCCACATTGCCAGATACTGTAACGCGGCCCCACCACGCCACCAACCGCCGAGGTACGACCGATCAACAATACCTGGCCAGCAACACGTTGGCCGTGCGTACACCTATCAAAGCCGTATGTCCAACGAGACCCCGGGAGCACTGCGAAACCGTTCCCCTGCCTCCGATCGCAGCTTGACACCACCGCCTGCTCCTCGCGTACACCGGTCACCGTCTCCCCGGCGCCGCTACCCGTCGCCTTCGCCGGAAAACTAGTCAGCGCGGCCGTTGGAGGTGAGGCCGCCGGACAGTCTTCTATTTTGACATAAATACCTCCGCCAATATGCATGTTCAAAAATAAGGTGTGTGTGCGTGTAGACGGTGTCTCAACAATGGCCTTAGTGGACATAAGAGCGACCGTTTCAGTAATGAGTATCGCATTCAAACGCCTGCTAGGACGAAAGGTGCTGTTTTCATGGGACCGTGCCGATATGTTTCGTGGAGTGAGTGGAGAACTATTATACCCTGTAGGTCTGTGCAGTGTGAAAGTTAGCTTGGGCAGTGAAACATATAACGCGGAGTTCGTAGTTTTACCTCAGGCTACGCGTGACGTAATTCTGGGCCTCGATTTTCTGAAGCTGTGTGGTGCCAATGTTGATTGCCGAACGGGTGAAATAACTGTAGATTCGAGCCTTCCGGCCGTATTTGTGGATCACCCGCCTTGTTACGAAAGTCAAAGTGCCCTTTGTGTGTCTGCAGATACCGTTGTACTGCCGTTGTCTGCGAAATGTGTCCCACTCACCTGTTCTCCTGCAACCGACAGAACAAATGATGCTGCCGTCGAGCCCGTCCCCCTTAGTTGCATTAAGAAGAATGTTCTGGTCCCCTATTGCACGCTGTCGGTTATTGACGGGCGTACAGTCTTATGGACGATAAATTGCTCCAATGAACCCACAATACCAGAGGGTCTGAAACTTGCAGCTATTCGTGAACATCAAGTGTTGGCGCTCGCCATCCTCGCAGAAGGCCCCGATGCCACGGATGAGTCCCATTCAGCTGCATGCGCGACGGACACTTCCATAATGGCTATGGTAAACAAATCGCTCAGTACGAACCAACGTCAGGAGCTCGCGAATATTCTACGAAAGCACGTCGCGGTGTTCGACTTTTCTCAGCGAGAAACTCCACCTACCTTTCCTCCTTCTCGTGTACAACACCGCATAGACACATGATCTCACCAGCCTCTGCGACAAAAGCCATACCGGGTGTCCCCTTCGGAGCGCAAGGACATCAATGACCAAGTCCGTGACATGCTAAAGAAAAACGTTATTCAAGAGTCGAGTACTCCGTGGGCAGCCCCAGTAATTCTAGTCAGAAGGAAAGATGGCACATGGCGATTTTGCGTTGATTACCGCCGCCTCAACGCCGTTACCAAGAAAGACGTATACCCTTTGCCACGGATTGATGATGCTATAGATTGGCTTTCTTCGGCCTCATACTTCTCGAGTTTAGACTTGCGGTCCGGATACTGGCAGATTCCGATGCACAAGGCAGACAAGGAAAAAACGGCATTCGTTACACCAGACGGACTTTTCGAATTTAATGTGATGCCGTTCGGGCTGTGTAACATGCCCGCAACTTTTGAGCGATTCATGGACAACATTCTGCGTGGTTTGAAGTGGGAAGTCTGCATGTGTTATTTCGATGATGTCGTGATTTTCGGACGTACGGTTTGCAAACACAACGCACGCCTCAATCTTGTGCTAGAGTGCCTAGGCAAAGCACGCTTGGTATTAAACTCCCAGAATTGTCGCTTTGGAGAACGCCAAACGCTGGTTCTAGGCCACCTAGTGGACAAAGAGGGAATAAGACCTGATCCAGCGAAAGCGGCTGCGGTCGAAGCCTTTCCACAACCTCGCTCAGTAAAAGAGCTGCGAAGCTTCTTGGGCCTTTGCTCATACTTCCGTCGGTTTATTCCCGGATTTGCTCACATCGCGCATCCACTGACGTGTCTGCTTCAGAAAGGCGTTCAATTTGACTGGACCCCAGAATGTGCGTCTGCTTTTCGTGAACTGAAGTTCCGTTTGACGTCCCATCCCGTTCTCAAACACTTCGACCCTGCGGCTGCAACAGAACTACACATGGATGCTAGGGGCATTGGTGTCGGCGCTGTTCTTATTCAACGCTTCGACACCAAAGAACACGTCGTAGCGTACGCGAGTCGCTCTCTAAGCAAGCCCGAGCGCAATTACACCGTCACGGAACAGGAATGCATCGGAGTGATTTTCCCAGTGCATAGCTGTACGGACACCCTTTCACCATCATCACAGACCATCACTCTTTGTGCTGGCTTGTCAATCTGCGTGATCCATCTGGTAGACTTGCACGTTGGACCCTCTGTCTACAGGAGTACGACTTCACCGTTTCATATAAAAGCGGTCGACGGCACGCCGACGCAGACTGCCTTTCGCGGCTACCGCTTTCCACGACGGACTGTGACGCGGACAATTTCGACCACTACATCGTATCCTTGGAGCCAGCATTTCCTAATCTAAGTACCTTTAAGACTGTGCAGCAAAACGACGACACTTTAAAGCAACTGCTGGCTGCCAAAAAGACATCAACAGCCAATCGCTTTTGCGCACGTGATGGGCTCCTATATAAGAAGAACTATTCTACCACAGGCTCACGATATCTCCTCGTGGTCCCGAAAAGTCTACGCACTTCCATCTTGCGGGCTATGCATGATGACCCAACCTCCGGTCATTTGGGAGCAGCTAGAACGCTTTACCGTCTTCAAAAAAGATTTTACTGGCCCAAGATGCATCAGACGACGCGGCAGTACGTGTCTAGCTGCAACGAATGTCAACGTCGCAAGCGTCCCACAAGTACTCCTCCCGGTAGATTACAGCCTGTTCCAGCCCCAAGGGCTCCATTCGAGCATGTCGGCGTGGACCTTCTCGGCCCGTTTCCACGGTCCTCTAACGGAAATCGTTGGATCGTTGTGTGCACTGACCACCTGACACGCTACTGTGAGACGGCTGCCATACCATCGGCTACTGCAGCCGACGTGTGCCTTTTCTTGCTACGATTTATCATTCTCCGACACGGGCCTCCTAAAGTTGTTATTAGCGATCGTGGGCGACAGTTTACTGCAGATGTCGTGGAAGAGATGCTTCCTCTATGTTGTTCAAGTTTTCGGCACTCTACGCCGTACCATCCCCAAACAAACGGCCTTACGGAACGCACCAACAGAACTCTCACGAACATGCTGTCCATGTACATCTCAACAGATCACAAGAACTGGGACAGTGTTCTACCTTTCGTGACTTATGCATTTAACACCGCCCAGCACGAAACTACCGGCTACAGCCCCTTCCTTCTCCTTTACGTCCGGCCGCCACGTTATACCCTTGATACGATTTTCCCATTTATGAACCACGATGATGCCGCCATATCTGAGACCATCTGTCGTGCAGAAGAAGCCCGACGCCTTGCTTATTTGCGCACTCTTGCTTCACAAGATGGCTCAAAGGCACGTTACGACCGCCGACGCCGACACGTCACATATGATCCAGGTGACTTAGTGTGGCTATGGACGCCATCAAGAAAACGTGGGTTGTGCGAAAAACTACTGGCACATTATGTTGGACCTTATGTTGTTCTAGAGCGTATAAGCGAATTGAATTACCGTATAGCGCGCCTCCATTCAAATGGTCGACGCTCTTCAAAGACTGAAGTGACTCATGTTGCCCGCTTGAAGCCTTGTACCCCTCGAAATGCTGTTTGACTTGCGCGGTGGGCTTCGTCTGCGCGGGGGGATGTGTTACAAGCGTGAAAGTGTTGTGTTATTTGGGTATGTTCCAGAAGCTGTAGTGGGACACAGATACGAGGGGTGGAAGAAGAGGACGTCTTGCCAAGGGATCACAGAACCTAGGCTAGCGCTCAAGACCGTCGGGTACGTCGTGTCCGAATAAACCCTCTCCTAACAGAATAACCCATAACAATATATATATATATATATATATATATATATATATATATATACATTGTAGCGAAGAACAGACGCTAGTGGGTTCAGCGCTACTGGATCAAAACGCTAGTGGGTCGAGCGCTCTTGATTGGCATTGGCTCTCGTGCTTGGAAGCTGGTACTGCGCTGACCGTTAACGTTGCGCTGCTCCAAGCTCTGCCGAATAAACACCTTTAGAATTGGTGGATTGTGCTGGGTAACCTCAGACAATCATCCTGGAACTCCGATCCCGTACCTTACCATCTACCATGCCCCAAGACGTCTCCGAGCAAACGCCTCATCCCGCACCCACTGCGTGTCCCGGGGTACTTCGTCACCGCGACCCTCCTATCTACAGAGGAGCGTACGACACTGGCGTGGACGAATGGCTCACGGTGTATGACAGAGTAAGTGCCAATAACAAGTGGGACGAAGCGGACAAACTGCGCCAGGTTCTCTTCTACCTCGCTGGTGTGGCCAGCCCGTTGTATAAGAACCATGAAACAGAGTTCCAGACATGGTCAGAAAATAAGGCTTCCCTCGCCGATGTATTTTGTCGCCCTGCTGTTCGCAAGATGCATGCCGAGCAGCGTTTGCGAGAACGAGCTCAACAGCCAGGTGAAACATTCACCAGTTACATTGAAGATGTCCTGGACCTATGCCGGAAAGTCAATTCGACTATGGCGGAGTCTAATCGACTCCAAAACATCCTGAAGGGTATTGAGGAAGACGCCTTTAACATATTGCTGGCCAAAGACCCTCGCTCTGTGGCCGAAATTATCCTGCTGTGCCAGAGCTATGAAGAACTCCGCAGGCAGCGATCACTTACCCGTCGATCTCTACCGCGTGACGAACACCTCGCTGGTTTGGCTGCCATGTCCGACCAGACAGCTTTAATCGCAGAAATGAAGGCGTTCGTCCGCGATGAAGTTGCCCGGCAAATCTCGTTGATGGATTTCGCACAGCCGCAGCCGGTACACGCACCAAGCCGAGTTTTGCGCCTCCGCTTCGCCGCGCCATAGCCCAAGAAATCAACGACGTTTTGCCTGAGCACCACCAGCACGTTCCGGCGGCTGCGCCTCACAGCTACGCTGAAGTCATGGCCAGGCCCCGACAGATCCCGACGGTTGTACCACTCAGCTACGCAGAAGTCGTCACCCAGCCCCAACAGCTCCCTCAACGGGGACCTCTCACGTACGCCGAAGTCCTCGCTATGCCTCGACAACAGCCTGCCATGCAATCACTTCACCAGCCGCCCCATCCCACGCGTCCTCCCACATGGATGGGGCCTACCGCAGCGACTCGGTGGTGTACAGCGGACAATCGGCCACTATGTTTTGAGTGCGGCTACGCAGGCCACGTTGCACGCCACTGTAGTCGCGTACAGTCGCCTAGCGCTGCATCATATGCACTAAGTCGTATGGTGGATTCACCACGCCCATATTACGATGATGAACCTCGTGCTGCGTCACCACCATTCCGCCGGTCTGCCAACATTCGCCAATCACCTTCTCCACGTCGACGCTCCCCATCACCGATGCGACCTCGTCCCGAAGCTCGGGAAGAGGAAAACTAGTCGTCGCAGTCCATGAGGCAACGGCTGCGCAGTGTTGCCAGGTCCGACGAGGCGGCGTAGCCAAAAGCTAGAGAAGTTATAGCCCAAATGTAGCCAAACAGAAAAAAAGTGCAAAATATTTCGTAGCCAAATATAGCCATTTTTATTTGCAATTTTATTTGTGTATACATTTTCACATTCGACTACGGCAATCCTTTTTTGCACAACCCGTCGTATCAAAATGTCCGTGCCACCGTGATGGTCGGGCCTTGATATCAACAACAGCCACATCATGCTTGCACAGAACACTTTTTGGTTGGCCCCGGAAGCTCTTAAGTTCCAGCGAATCGCTGCAGAGGGCGAAATCAGTGCTTTTACTTTATGACAGATAGTAGTAAGTTAGTATTTTTAGTTATTTACAGTAATATTAACTATAAACTCTGCTTTTTAGCTGTCGTGAACACAAAGTATAGTTCAGCGTCATCGATCTCTCACGTTATCTCTCCCTACGGCGTAGAAGTTCAGCTGTCCAGCGAACTGCGACGGCGACGTGCTCACGGCTTCTTTTTTGATGAGCTAAAACAAGTCTTTCGCGCTATGATATCACGCGTTATTTGTCGCATTGTCCTATATAGGTTTTTCGTTTTTTTTCTGTTCGTTTTTCTTTTTCAGTTAGCTTGGGCCGGATTTGCTGGGACACACAGTATACCTATATAATGTGAATTTACATCAACCTGGCCGCCATCTTAGGCCTCTCGCACGCCAAGAACATGCGTTAATTAAGAAAAGGGACAGGCAACAGATCCCACTCACTGTCTGAATCGGTGTAAGCGGAGCTTTAAAGATTACTGCGCAAACCGGCACAGTAGTGTAAGAAGCGCGCAGTCATTTTCGGCGACGAGCACGTCCCGTACTAACTCGCTCGAAATGGTAAAAGCCGCGACGGCGCACAAAGAGCAATGGTAAACAACAAATTGATAACACAGGTAATGCTGTCAAAACCGCTTACTGTCAAAAAGCAAACCATGTTGATGGCTAATAATGTTTTAAAATAGGAGCCCCTAAAGTTTGGGGCCATAAAGAGTTTTGCAGGTGTTAGCGTTGGAGCATGCAGGAGTGAAGAGTATTGGAATAGGCGTTTGGCGTTTGCCGATAGCGTGTTGCGGTTGCAGTGTCACTACGGCGTCAAAGAAAAGCTATTATATATATGAAAACAAAATATACCATTTTATGATAAAAGTAATTTAGACTTTCGTGTTTTCTCCTTTAATTACAATTTAGAACTTCCTCTTAATTACATATGTTAGTTGAGAGAAAGCGATAACCGCAATCACTTCTTCTAGCTTACGAACTTCACTCATTACCACGAATCGAGCCTAGTTTTGGCTAGGTTAGAGCCGTCGCTTCGATGGGCTCCGCCATGTTTGTTGACGAAAGCTTTTAGGGCAGGTTTTGGGGGTCCCACTAAATCGATGAATTAGCGTGCCCGACGCAAAACCAAAACACAGTTTTCGTCTTGCGTATGCGCAGTGGCTTCGACGCTCTTTCTTTCGTGCCCCAATACGTTTGAGGCACCTATTCTAAAACTCTAATAATTGCTGGGATTTTACGTGCCAAAACCACGCTATGATTGGGAGGCATGACGCAGTGGGGGACTCCGGATTAATTTTGCCACCTGGGGTTCTTCAACGTGCACCTAAGTACACGGGTGTTCCTGCATTTCGCCTTGATCGAAATGCGGCCGCCGTCGTCGGGAATGAAACCCGCGTCCTCGAGCCAGCAGCACGACACCTCACAAGCTAAGCTAACACGGTGGGTGAAGTTCATGTGACGTGGTGCACAGATGTCATTGTGGCAAACATGTTTCGATAATAGCAGAATGAGTATCTGCATCCATGACGTTACGGGCGAGCCATCTAGAAGTAAAAGCACCAGAACCCACCTTTGGCGCGGGGTCTTGCTCCGATTCTTTTTTATACGTTCTCGTATACTTGGCCCACTTGTCGCATACTTGGCCAACCTATCGAAATGAATCTCGAATCTAAGCACGAACACAAATTCATCTAACAGGAGAAGGAAAATGGCAGTAAAGCTTCGCGCCAGAAGCGTGGAGTAGGTCGAAAGCTGTGCCCGGCGCGATACGATATCCGGAAGACATGGACATGAACACACTGGAGCGTGTCATCCACCCGTGCTTCCCTTCTTTCATGTCGGCGCTACGATCGCCTGACGGCCCCGGCCCTATGTTATTGCTCTCCCTTCCTGAGCATAGCCATGGTAGTACAGTGTACTGTGAAAAACCCACTACTCCCAGGTTCACCTCGATGCCCGGGAATCGGGTGCCTAACGCTCAAGCAGGGTGTAAGTTTAAGTGCGTCAAAGATCAAAGCCACTGGCTCCGACAACGGCATAGAGAGGGAAGGAAAGGCGGGGGGAGGGGGGGGCATTTCGCACACGCGCACATGCACAGGCACGCGGCTGGCTCAGCCAGCTAAAACACAGCATTCGAGATTTGTTCTACCCGATCAGACCCACCTCTGGAGCGTGGATTAGGGCGCCACTTATAGCCCAAACACAGCCAAGTCGCAGATTTTTAGTAGCCCAAATATAGCCACATAGCCAACTCGTCCAAGCCAATCCCAAAAAATTTTTCCCGTAGCCCAATTTGGCTATATATAGCCAAAACTGGCAACACTGCCCGGGCTGCGACGCCGTCAAAACGCGAAAGTCCTCAACGTAGCCCGACCAATGTGATAGATGTGTTAGTTGACGGTGTGCGCATATATGCCCTCGTAGACACCGGAGCCGCTGTATCAGTTATGGACGCAAAGTTTTGTCGCTTCCTTCGAAAGGTCACGACCACCCTTGCTGGATTTTCCCTCCGCACAGCAGGCGCACAGCATATTCACCCGATAGTGGCGTGCACCGCTCGTGTTCTCATCGAGGACGTTGTATACGCTGTCGAAATTATTGTAATTTCATCGTGCTCCGACGAAGTTACCCTGGGGTAGGACTTTCTCGCCCGCCACAATGCTGTCATTCATTGCGCACGCGCCGAACTAGAACTGTCGCCGATGTCAGATATGACTCTTGCCGATACTTCTTTTTTTTGTGAACAAACTACTCGTCAGGAACGACACCAACGTGCCTCCCAACTCGTAAGTGATTGTCCCTATTCATTGCAGCAGCCTCTCTGACGCCATCGCACTACTTTCTCCATTCGACTACTTTTATAATCGAAAAGGTCTGCTGCTACCTTTTGCGACAGTGAACGTCAAACAGGGCTCCACAGCTATTTTCGTCTGTAACCCTTTGTCATGCCCTGTGATGCTGCTTGAAGGCGAATGTCTTGGCTGTGTTGAAGCGATCGACGCCGTACAAATTACGGATGCTCCCGAAGACACGTCCTGCGCCAGTTGCAGCACGCTCGGTTCTCTCTCTACGTCCGAGCCTTTGCCCACAGCCACGCGTGCGTTCGATTGATCTATTGCCGATGGTCTCACCCCAGCTCAGCGTTCTCAGCTTCTGCGCATCTTAGAAGAAATTCATTCTTCTTTTGATGTCGGGCAACCTTCCCTGGACCGGACGTCTGCTCTCACGCACCATATTGACACTGGCTCCCAATCGCCATTGCGGCAACGCCCATATCGCGTCTCTTCCGCAGAACGTCGTGTGATTGATGAGCAAGTCAACGAAATGCTTCACCGCGAAGTGATCCGACCCTCAAACAGTCCTTGGGCATCTCCTGTCGTCCTTGTTACGATAAAAGATGGCTCTCTACGGTTCTGTGTAGACTATCGGTGCCTGAACAAGATCACTCACAAATACATGTATCCGTTACCGCGAATTGATGACGCTATCGATAGCCTACAAGGAGCTGAATTATTTTCATCTCTAGATTTACGCTCCGGCTATTAGCAAGTGCCCATGGCTGACGCCGATAGGCCGAAGACAGCCTTTGTCACACCTGACGGCTTATACGAATTTAACGTCATGCCGTTTGGACTTTGTAATGCGCCAGCAACCTTTGAAGGCATGATGGACACAGTTCTACGCGGCCTGAAGTGGCACACGTGTTTATGTTACCTAGACGACGTTGTTGTTTTTGCCCCTGACTTCACCACTCACCTTCAACGCCTCCGGCGTGTTTTGACGTGCCTAACAAACGCTTGCCTACAACTGAACCTTAAGAAGTGCCGATTTGCAGCGCGGCAGCTCAAGATACTGGGTTACTTCGTCTCGAAGGATGGAATTCTCCCCGATCCAGCCAAACTTCGGGCCGTCGCCGAATTCCCGAAACCGACGTCTTTCAAAGAACTGCGCAGTTTCGTAGGCTTGTGCTCCTACTTTAGGCGCTTCATTAGTAATTTCGCCGCCGTCATATCGCCCCTAACGAAGCTCCTTAGAAGCAACGGACCCCTCCATTCGTGGTCATCCGAGTGCGACGAAGCTTTCGCAACGCTCCGTCGTATGCTGACGTCTCCTCCCATCTTGCGCCACTACTACCCAGCGGCACGTATTGAGATACACACGGATGCCATCGGTGTTGGCCTCGGCGCTGTCCTAGCGCAACGCAAACAAGGATTTCCTGAGTATGTTGTGGCATATGCAAGCCGTACCCTTACTAATGCCGAGACCAATTACACCGTCACGGAAAAAGAATGCCTCGCGATCATCTGGGCACTTAATAGGTACCGGCCCTATTTGTATGGTGGCCAATTTGATGTCGTCATGGACCACCATGCATTATGCTGGCTGTCGTCATTGAAGGATCCCTTAGGCCGTCTCGCCCGCTGGGCACTTCGATTGCAGGATTACGATATCCGCGTACTTTACCGCAACGGATGCCAGCATGCTGACGCTGACGCCCTCTCACGTTCTCCCTTGCCTGACGACAATGCCTGCTGCTCACTATCCCAGCTTGACGTGTCTTCCATCGACATTGGGACCATCGCTTCCGAGCAGCGCAAGGACTCCTAGATTGCCTCCATCACAGACTTCCTTGCTGATCCGTCATCGCAGCCAACCACTCGTGCGTTGCGCCGTCAAGCTCGCCATTTCTCCATTCGCGACGACCTGCTTCACCTGCGCAATTACACCTCTGACGGACGCCAGTGGTTATTAGTAGCACCTCGAAGCCTCCGTTCGGAAATCTGCGCATCGTTCCACTCTGATCCACAGTATGCACACTCGGGACTTTTCAAATCCTTCCAGCGCCTCCGACAACGCTACTACTGGCGAGGAATGTACAACTACGTTGAGAAGTTCATTTGCTCAGGCCCCGACTGCCAGCGCCGGAAATCTTCACCCCAGCTCTCGCTAGCTGGTCTGCAGCCTCTACACTGCCCTAACCGGCCGTTCGGCAGCGTTGCAATTGATCTTTATGGACCACTTCCTTTGACATCAGCTGGTAACCGCTGGGCCATTGTGGCAGTAGATCACCTTACGCGATACGCCGAAACCGCCGCCCTTCCGGCAGCTACAGCGCGCGACGTTGCCACATTCCTGCTTCGCCGATTCATTCTGCGGCATGGTCCACCTCAAAAACTGCTCAGCGATCGCGGACGCGTCTTCCTGTCGGAAGTAGTTGAAGCCATTCTCAAAGAGTGCCACGTGGTTCATCGCAAAACTACAGCGTGCCATCCTCAAACGAATGGCCTTACGGAACGCTTCAACCGTACACTCGGTGATATGCTTTCAATGTACGTCGCCTCCGACCACAGAACCGGGACGCCATCCTACCCTTCGTAACCTACGCGCATAACACCGCTACGCAGACCACCGCTGGGTTTTCACCCTATTTCTTACTGTATGGTCGGCACCCTTCGCACACCATCGACACAATTCTGCCGTATTGGCCGGATGCATCCGAGTTGGTGCCTATCTCTGCCACGGTCGTCTAGACACGCAGAAGAGTGCCGCTACCTCGCTCGGGCATTTACTACCGAAGATCAAGAGCGCCAGAAGAGCACTCGCGGTGACGCCACTTTGACGGTCACCTTCGATCCGGGAGCGCTGGTTTGGCTCTCAGTTCCTTTCACTGCCCCTGGCATCTCATCAAAACTGGTTCCGAAGTATGAAGGCCCTTATCGGGTCATTGAACGCGCATCTCCTGTGAACTATCTAATAGAACCAGTAGAGCCATCTTCCGACATGCGCCGTTGTAGACGAGACATTGTCCATGTCGACCGTGTAAAGCCTTACTACGACCCGCTCATCATGACGAACTGTTAGGTCACCGGAGGGCTCCCTTATCGCTCCTGGGGGTGATTGTAGCGAAGAAGAGACGCTAGTGGGTTCAGCGCTACTGGGTCAAAACGCTGGTGGGTCGAGCGCTCTTGATTGGCAATGGCTCTCGTGCTTGGTACTTATACGGTGGAAAATAGGCTTTTTTTGAGCGTCAGACTGGTTTGGCGAAGTACCGATAAGCGATCTGCCCACTATTGGTTTTGTCGTTGGTGCTCATGCTGTGCTTGTAGCCGGTGCACATTGCAACGTCCGCAGCCGCGGTAGAAGCGAGCTCGACGCCTGTTTTCTATTTCTCCTTTTATTGCCACAGCAATTGTATCGACACTCCGGGCAAATTTTCGCTGTCTTCGTAGCCGTTATATTCCGTATAAAGTCCAAAAGTCATATAATTGAGCGACCCTTACACTACGGGTGCGATTAGAAGCCCGTAACACTGAGCCGTAGCACTTGATGGACATTATCTGCCCACGCGCTCAATATTCGGGTTAGTTGCAGGTCACGCGATCAAATGCGCGCATGGGGAGGAGAGAACGTGTCTTCTCATCTAGCCCTGCCGCAGCTGCAAATTAACGTGTGCGGTTGACGCTTACGTGGCCCGCGTGCCGTATTCAATTGTTGGTAATCATTGGCGGGCAGGGGGTGCAATCATGAAGGGCGAGCAGGGATGGCTTCATGCTTGTCTACCTTCTTAGGATGTTTTCCCGCGCGCCAAGTGTTGCAGATCGCATAGCCTAAGTTAAGAGACAGGGGTAATTGGAGATCGCTGACAGAAGCCGTCCTGTACTGGACATAAAAATATGCAGATGATGATTATTCTAATTTTCAGAGTCGGGGTGAATCGCATGGCTGTACGAACTGTTCGCCCGCGCTGCCAGCGTTCATCATAATGCCAGCGTTGTGACAGCGACTGCTCGTGGTCATCCAGCGGGATATTTACAGGTTTACATGGTCCGTGCATTGCACGATGTTTGTTATTTTAATTAGTAAGTAAACGTTACTACAAATAATATAGGCCATATAACTAAAGCACATACTCGTGTGAGGGCCGCGCTTTTTTTCGCGCAATTTTTACGAGCCTTACAAGGGACCGGGCCATTTTATCTAATTTTTCCAAGTACGAGCATGAAATCCGCCGTAAACGTCCGCGATCGTATCCTCTCGCCATCTATATTCGTGTACTAATTTAGAAGGCAGCGGCATTTGCCCCTGAAAGGCGGATGCACACGAGCATCCACCAGTGAGCGTGCACTCTAGACTGACGTCATGAGCCCGACGGCCGGTGACCCCGCCGACGGAAGATATGGCAGCCCGCGCTTCGAGCTGGGCCGAGTCGCGTCAGCGGGACTATTTCTTTAGTCGCGGTAGAAATCGGCTGCTGCGTTTCAGTGGTCAGAGCGGGGGCACCTCTCCTGTTTTCTGAAGTTATTACCGACTTTTTTTATATAGTTGCGACGCGCGAAAGTACGCTGCGCGTGAAAATTCGCAGTGGAGCGCGATCGGATTCGCGCTGAACGCTATTGCTTCTCGGTTGGATTAAAAAAATATATTTGCTTTCAAGATGGGGGTGCGGCACTTACACGGATTTATACGAGAAGAATCTTTTTCGTGTAGTTGTCTACTGCTTCGCTATCATTAATACTGCTTCGGCTTTCCGGCAAAACTGCAGCCCCCTTTTTTTTCTGAGTCCTAGTAGAAGCCCTTCTGCGCATGACTGATGTTGATTCCAATTTCGAGTGAATCCGGCTTGGCCTCACTTCGGTTACTAAATTAATTATATATATTTATTGCCTCTGAGTGCACGTTGCGATGTTTCCATCCCGAATAAATGTTGTAAATTATTATAAGTTTTTTTCATGAGTCGCTAGCATTACCTACTGGAAAGACAATCAATGAAGAGACCCATATCATTCACGTGCATTTCACGCACCGTTGTTAAAATACTCCGCCGAAGGGGTCACTCAAGTCTGCAGGTCTTTTTCAGTGTCAAAAAAGTGCGCAAAGCAAGTTGTAGCGAGTTGAACATATCGCAACATATTGATTCTCTAGACATATAGGCTGTCCATATCGTTAGAAATAATTGATAGTTGGCTACCTCCTTCTCTTTCAAAATAGCATAAATTTTGGCCTGTGTACACGTTGAAACATAATGTGTCTGTGCATGGTGTTCACACTGGAAATTAACATAACATGTTGAAGTGAAAAAATACAGGTCAGGGAGCCGCCGTTGGTGCTTCTAATGCACTTGTTTTCCTATTGACAGGATTTTCAGAAATAAAGCAAAATCATAAATCAAAGCCATGCACGTCCGCATCAACAATTATGCAGTTAGCTTTTAGCCACATTACCATTTTAAGGGGAAATGTAGAGGCAACTCAAAAGACACCATAAACGGTTTGGGTGAGAGGACTCTGGTAATGACATTTTAGAAAGGGGGGGGGGAGGGCTTCGGCATCGCGAAGGGGGGGGGCAGAGGCCCCCCCCCCCCCCCCGGAAAACTTCGGAGGGGGCTTGAGCGCCGGAGTTTTCATCAAACAGGAAGTGGACGCTACATTTCCGCTTCCTGTTTAAACAGCGCCATCTGTCTTATTCCTACGTAAGTTCCATGCGCTGCCACTTCTTTTCGTACAACTGTGGAAGGTACAGTTTCCCTTCTATAAGTTGGTTCTACATTCTATGCCCATACCACCACGGCGTTTCGCGCCACGGAAGTCGCGTTTGCTTTCCACCGTGCGTTCGCTCTCCGTGATAGCGCGCGTTTGACTCGCACATACGGCGCGCGACGACGATTTTATCGCCCTTGGATTTTATACGGAACCTCATGCCGAACACGAAGATGAAACGTTTCTTTTCGCAAGGATGAATTTTTAAAAATATTTATGCTTTAAAAGCCAGAGGTCGAAATTTAGTTGTGGTGTTACAGTTGTGCATGAGTCTACAACGAACACGTAGCCGCGAGAGTTTTTCGAAATGGTGCCCTAATGGCGGAGTTACACGAGTTTTATGATCGAAACACGGCCCTCGCTCGTTTCGCTCTTTCCTTCGCTACTCTCCTCGCCGGCTGGTCTCTCCTCCTCGCCGAGTGT
>NC_051161.1:96225476-96253903 GCF_013339745.2 Dermacentor silvarum | reverse complement strand
GGCGATGAAGTTAGAAGGGCCTTGAAAGACATGGACACGAGGTAAATCTGCTGGAGAAGATGGAATAACAGTCGATTTAATCAAAGATGGAGGAGATATCGGTCCTCGAAAGCTTGCGGCCCTTTATACGCATGCCTCACGACTTCAAGTGTACCAGAGAGCTGGAAGAACGCCAAAATAATACTAATGCGTAAGAAGAGAGACGTTAAAGAATTGAAGAATTATAGACCCATTAACTTGCTTTCAGTATTGTATAAAACATTCACCAAGATAATTCCCAATAGAATATGATAGATCATATCCATGTCATCAATCAGGTAATCGAGAAATCTGCGGAGTACAATCAACCTCTTTATATGGCTTTGATAGATTATGAAAAGGCATTTGATTCAGTAGAGATACCAGCAGTCATAGAGGTATTGCGTATTCAAGGAGTACAGGAAGCATACGTGATATCTGGGCAAATAACGACAAGGACTGCACCGCAAACTTGGTTCTCTACAAGAAAATTGGAGAGTTACCTATCAAGAAAGAGGTCAGGCAAGGAGACACAATCTCTCCAATGATATTCGCTGCATGCTTAGAATAAGTATTCAAGCTCTTAGGCTGGGAAGCCTTAGGAGTGAGGACCAACGGCGAATATCTCAGCAACCTTCGGTTTGCAGATGACATTGTCCTATTCAGCAACAATGAAGACGAATTACAGCAAATGATTGAGGACCTTAATCGAGAAAGTGTAAGACTTGGGTTGAACATGAATATGCAGAAGACAAAGATAATGTTCAATAGCCTGGTAAGGGAACAAGAATTCAGAATAGCCAATCAGCCTGAGGAGCCTGTAAAGGAGTATGTTTATCTAGGTGAATTACTCGCAGGGGACCCTGATCATGATAAGGAAAATTACAGAAGAATAAAATTGGGCCGGAGTGCGTACGGCAGCCACTGCCAAAGAATGACTGGGAGCTTACCGCTGTCGTTGAAAAGAAAAGTGTGCAATCATTGCATTCTACCGGTGCTAGCAATAGCTGCTCTCAATAAACGTCTACAGCCTCCCTTTGAAGGCGCGTGGCAATATGGTGCCGAAACTTGTAGGCAGTGTTGTACGAAATGGCGTTCCAAGGAACGGCGTTCCTGGAACTAGTTCCTTTTCGGAAGAATGGAGTCACGCCACCATTCCATTAAGGGTCGCTGGAACTGTAACGGTAACTCGTAACGTTTATGAAGGAATGGCATAGGTAACAGCGTTCCTTCTATAAACGTTCCACGGCATTGAACAGACGCACGCACGTACGCAGCACGTCACGCATGGCGGATGGGCGGCCACGTGCTCCTTGACCACGTGAGGCGCAAAGAACTCAAGGAGGTTGAAAAAAAACTTCAACCTCCTTGAAAGAACTACCGCTTGCGTGTGACGTGACTGTGGGGCATTTTTTTCGTGAGATCTCTGTTGTATGTTTTTATTGCTAGGCTTCAAGATTGCACGTAATGCTCCCTCCTGTAGTTTCTCTCCTCCGTGCCGGCCTACCGCAAAGCAACCATGACGTCAGAATCGCAGCGCCGCTCGAGAGACTTCGCAGCGGATGGAAAGTTTCCAGTCCTCACGGGCACCGAACCCTTCCAGCCGAGGCACAGGATGAGCTTTCACGGTATTTGCTGGTATCAGTTGACTACCCGCTGTAGCAGCTGAAGAACTGCGAGGGATTGAATCAACTTTTTCTCAAGTACAACACGGCAGTACCCTCAAGCGCTTCGGTGGAACGGCTCTTCAACAGTACCAACGAAGTGCTAACGAAAAAATGTCCAGCCCTTTCCCTGTCAAGAAAATGGGGGTAAGCGAACGTTGCGGCAAGACGATGCTGTCGCAGGCGTTCCGCTTCGTTTGCCCTAAACTCAGGGTCGGCAGCTCTTCGCTGATGTTTGGTCTCAACATCGCGCTCCCGCAACTTGGGGTCCGCGGCTCTTCGCCGACGTTTCGCCTGGGCTTCGGAAACCGTCACGCTAAAACTGGCATGTCGACAACGAGCCCTTTCCAGAGCGTGTTCGCGGCGCCATCGCTACAACGTAGCCTGTTCCTCGGAGGAACGCACCACGCGCGGGCCTTCCCATCCGGACGCCGTAACTGACTGAAGCGAGGGAAGCCCGGCGGAACCCGCGCCAAGCCAATTACCTTTCATTTCCCTCCCCGTGATACACCAAATGACCCTGATTAGTCAAGCGTGCCACGTGATCCGGTTCCGGCGCAGATTTCCGCGCACCTGCTCTACTCTGGGAGCGGAGCTCAAATGTACGGCCCCGGTATGTACCACACGTGATTTTTTGTTTATTTATTTATTTCTTTTTTTCTCCTTTCTTTCCTTCCTCCCTTTCATTCTTCTCCCTGACACAAACGCGCATATCCAATGCGGGTATCTGCCACACGAGATTTTATTATCATTAATCGTGATGTAACTGACGAGCATATGTGATGTTATTGATGTCATTACCTATCAGTCATGCTAGTCATACAGTCATACCTTTCCTTGCCAATTTTGGTATATTCCAAGGCAATTTTGGTATTTCCAGATAATCTGTTGCCGGCGATGTTCAAATACGCAGAACATACGTCAGGATTATCCGACACTATATTTTAATTTAAGAATCATAAAATGTAACTATAATATAACGACACGTTCCAATGTTTGAAGTGTAACTGGAACGCTTTCCTTTCGCATTGAATGAACTTGTAACGGGAACTCGATTCAATATTGAGAAGGAACGAGGTTCCTGTATTAGAGGAAAGTGTACAACACTGCTTGGAGGTTAACAAAGAAGCTCGAGAACCAGTTAAGGACCGCACAAAGAGCGATGGAACGAAAAATTTTAGGCCTAACGTTAAGAGACAGGAAGAGAGCGGTGTGTATCAGAGAGCAAACGGGGATAGCCGATATTCTAGCTGGCATTAAAAGAAACAAATAGAGCTGGGCAGGCCATGTAATGCGTAGGGTAGATAACCGGTGGACCGTTAATGTTACAGAATGGATGTTAAGAGAAGAAAAGCGTAGTCGAGAACGGCAGAAATCTAGGTGGGAAGATGAAGTTAGGAAATTTGCAGGCCCAAATTGGAGTCAGCTGGCGCAAGACAGGGGTAATTGGAGAACGCAAGGAGAGGCCTTCGTCCTGCAGTGGACATAAATATAGGCTGATGATGATGATGATCTACACACATCTAACCCCATCTGGCTTGGGAACTTAAACCCACTCTATTACCAACGAGTCGAGAATAAGTGAATGGGCATACACTTGAATATGTGCGCACTATATGCGCACAATAAATGATGGACTGCACCGATAGCACACGAATGGTCGAAGCTAAATGTTTCGTGACGGTCCACAAGAGTAAGCAAGTTACTAGCGATAATACATCTGTGATACACAGTATTCAAACGTACAAAACAGCTACGTTTCAAGCCTTGTGCGCCGCAAGAACACATCTATCGGTACTGAGCACACCCGCGAGTGATTAGGCAGAGAATAATCAGATAGTGACCGCACTGAGGAACCTTACTGAGTCAGAAACGTGACAAGTCCTCGCTTCAAAATATTTGTCAAATAAAGAACGAATAGCAAAACACACTAATCCTGATTCAGTTCATGAGCGGAAAGTTTGAATAGCTTGGAAACATATTTAGCCCCGCTTTTGGAACAAGTACCATATACGCTGCTCGCACAGTTTGTACCTAGCTTATTCAGCTCCGAAAGCGCTTTTGCATGTTCTCTGAAGCTGTGGCCAAAGCTTCGTGTCGTCGACCCTGTCACCGTCTACGATATATCCCGAAACAGAGGTTTGCTAACCGCACCGGCATCGTGTGCATCCATTTGAGACACAGAGGCAGTTGAGGCAAGCAATGGATGCGTCAGCACGTGATTAAACATGGCAGCGCCCAGGGTATCCCCGCGAAAACGGTCAATAAACGACTTACCTTCTCGCGTTACTTCGCGCATGAGCTTATTCACTGGCGATCGTGTTATTCACGGTTACATTTTTTGTGAGACTGACCACCTGACTTTACCAATAAAGAATCCATTTACATTTTTTTCAGTACCGAAAGCTATTTGTTACGTGAAGATACACAAGCAATAAAAAAATGAGCGCAGCGTGCACTAGTGGTGCAAGGCTGGAGCAAACTGCGGAGCTTGTGATCGACCAAGCTACAGCCAGAGTCGCTATCCCGACGACGCTGGATACTCAAACGCAGACTTTCGTGTTCTAGTTCTCGAAACTCGGAATCTTCGACTCGACGACGCCTCTTCTCGGCTGCAGCTTCGGCACGATATTCCGGATCGGCTCACCACCGAGGCACAGATTCTCGCTTGGCCGCACGACGCGCTTCAACACGCGGCCCGGCGAAGCGTTGACATGTCTAGGCGAAGCGAGGCACATGTGGTTGCTAGGCGACGCGAAGTGACGTCATGGCTAGGCGGGGCAGGCGCGCGACCGTAGCAGCTCAGCGCGGCGCTGCGGAGAGGCGGCGAAGCCAGGCGCAGCCAACGTTGGGCGCAGCTGTGCCAAGTGATTGCTAGGCAACGCGCGGTGACGTCATCACCAGGCGCAGTTTCTGGTCTACGCTGTGCGGGCCAACCTGCGGCTTATATAAACAGCTCCGCTGTTAAATCCACCAGCCCTTCCCCTGTCGAGATAATGGGGATAAGCGAAGTTTGGTCGTGTGTGTACCTGACCTACTACCCTTACTTTCCTTTCCTACTACTTTTCCGTCCTTTCGTGCAACTTTTTTGAATAAAGTATCATTATTGTTGTTGTTATTATTATTATTGTCATTATTATTATTATCCATTTCTCGCTGTTTCAAAAAAGTGATGGCTAAGCAACAAGACTAGTGCACGTAGCTACACGAAAAAAAAGAAAAGTCACTCTCATATGTAATATATTTTATATCACTTCTTACAAGGCGTTCTTTATCCTGCATAAAATGCTGTTGAATATAAGAACAATATTACTACTACTACCACTAATATTGCTATTTCTACTAATACTACTGATAATAATATTAATACCTTTATTATCAAGAGAGGATGGTGGACCTAGTAGCAGTAAAAACGTCGACAGCTTTGGCTGGAAGATCAGTTGGAGACGTTTTAAGCACGCGCCTCCTGCTATTCTATTTCACTTATATGCGAGCTATTATGCGCTATACGAAGGATTATAATCACTTAACGAAGAGATATACAGATCCAATGCACCTGTTGAAATCAGTGTGAAGAGAAACTTTCGTGAAGCGTCTTAATGAAATGCTACAAATATGCCCATTTCATTCCCGCATCATTGGTAAAAAGGAGAGAAACCTTCGACGGTTCTGCGAAAAGGAAACTGTCGCGTGCACGTGGACTCGCGCACGCGTGCCACGTAGTGTGACAAATCTTATATAGGCCCTGTGTTTCTTCATTTCTTCAACGGGGACTACAATGCTCGCCCGAGAAATCTGAACTCATACGAGTCTGGCGAGGCCGGGGGAACCACACAGTCCCCACAGACCCAACACGAAAACTCGAGGTACACCTCAACGGGGGCCTCATATCAGAGAAGTCATTGCTCAGGGTGCTGGGCATGTGGCTGCAGTCTAACCAGCGTGCTACACACACCCTTACGCTCCTCAAAACCAGTGTCAAGGCGATATCACGCATGATATCCCGTGTAACATCGAAGAATAGAGGCATGAAGGAAGGGGACACACTCCGACTGGTCAAAAGCCTGGTGGTGAGCAGAATCACATACAGCCTGCCCTACTACCATCTCACACAATCCGAGACGAAACAGGCCGACACGCTCTTGAGGATGGCTTTCAAGACCGCTCTCCGCCTGCCGATGAGTACATCGACTGAGAAATTATTGGCGCTGGGGTTACACAACACCCTCAGCGAACTCACAGAAGCCCTTCAAATCTCACAACGACAGAAACTTGCGCGGACTCACACGGGCCGGCAGGTCCTACAAAGCCACAACAATACGAACCCAAGAAACCTGCACGATACTTCGTCACGTCCAGGACCGGTATCACATTGCTCCAATACCACGCAACATGGACCCTAACCTACACTCCGGAAGGAGGAAAGCGAGGGCCCAGTACATAGAGAAAACATTCAGGTTCCATACCACGGCCCGTTTTACGGACGCCGCTATGTACGGAACGAAGAAAAAGTTGCAGTGGCTTAGCTCGGCTATGCCAGGATACGTAGCGTTAGCAAAGGTTCAGCTGATTATTCTTAGCTTTCCTGGTTGCCTAGATTGTCAAGGATTAGCTTGATTGTCATGCTTACTGCTGCTCCAATGACACACACGCGGTATACGTATTATGTGGCAGATGTATTCATTCCTCCTACGCTCAACCGCTAATTGCCAGGCAACTACTTCGGGATCCGATGAGTCAAACTTCTCCGTTCTTCTGCGCTGTTGAGCAGCATTTGCGCTCTCCTTCTCCATGGCTATACCACACTGGCAAACGCCAGTCAGAAGCTCAGCGCCTCCAGCGCAGTGTCAGACGGCGACTGCACAGCGAGCGAACGCGCGCCGGCGCCAGTGCATCTACCACGGCTACGACGTCACTCCTCTGGAATGCGCAGACCGGCGACGGTGAGTCGCGCGCGGCGGCGGCGGAGTGCGCGAGAGGTGCCGGCTCCGGTGGCTCCGGTGATGCGCAAGCCGTGTGACATCACTGATCCTTGCGCATGCGCAGCACGGCTCTTGATGTGCCACGCGAAACGGGCTTGGCTAGGCCAGTGTAGCTAACGCTACAAAAGGGCGCAGTGGCAGTGGTCTGCGACCGCCGAGGCCACGTCACCCCCAGTGCATCGACCCACCCCTGCACGATCACGGAAGCCGAAGAGCTGGCCATTGCGTTAGCCATCCGCGAAGGCCAGCACGCAAACAAACCACTAACGATCCTCATGAATTCCCAGCAGGCCTGCCGCAACTTCCTGCAGGGTAGAATCGCAAGACCTGCGGCACAAGTCCTAGCCCAAATACCCAAGGAGGTCACTGACGACAACACCATCCAAACCATCATTTGGATACCGCGCCACGCTGCCATTACGGGTAACCTGTATGCCGACAGAGCAGCTCGAGAATTTGCACATAACCAAGCACTAATCACGCCGACTGCAGATGACCCTGACCCAGTTGAACCCGAGTATTCAGCAATCCTGAACTACCACAGTGTGAGTCGCTTGCGATATCCCCCACCCCATCGAATACTAAAGACGTAGGATGCCGCTGCCTGGCGCAGGCTCCAGACAGGCACTTACACGAACCTACGCATATTACATCGCATGCACCCCACAGCCTACAGGGACGAATGCCCGTCGTGCGGGGCCACACCAACCCTATACCACATTACGTGGGAGTGCACGCTACACAGCATAGAACACAACTACACGAACACCACGAGGGAGCAATGGGAGGCACTGCTGTCCAGCTCGGCCCTCGAGGACGAGATCAATCTGATCCAAAGAGCAGAGAAGATGGCAAGAGCCAGCGGCGCCCTGGACGAGGGGCCCCGACCATTAGTGATGCCCCTTCGAGGCAAGACAAAACTCAACTTTGTAATAAAGTTTATCTATCTATCTATCTTCATTTCTTCTTATTTATTTTTAATGTACCCAACCACTTCTGGGTTGGGCCCCGTTGTAGGTATGTGCCATGGTATGGAAGTCATAACCATCACGTTCAACACGTAGATGCGCTTTATGACCGATCCCCCATTGTGGGGGGATAGGTATGACATTGTCACAGTATGAGCATTGTCGCAGTATGGGAATCATATTCATCAGCACGCGACCTAATTGTTAGAGCATCGACACGGCCGCTAGCATCGGGCTGCTGTGCCGGGGAACCGAGGTTCGAATCCCGCCGCGGGGCATGCTTCAGTATTTCTTTTTACATGTGAAGCATCTTATGGCGGAAGCTTTGTCCGTCCCTCCCGCGGCGGCCCACACCCCCACAGCGTATGCGCCTCCCCTCCCCTCTCTCCCCTCTCCTTCGCTCCCCCCCCCCCCGTTCTCTCCTCTAGGAATCCGAAGCGGCGCGCACGAAAGGTGGTGCGATAGCTGCACACTCCACTGGAGCCGCCACGGTAGTTCCGCGGTATGAAAATGACGGAGCGCGCACGCCTCATTCTCTCTCCTGTGCAGCGCCGCGATGAGCGCTCGGGCCGCTGCCGCGAAACCATCTCCCGCTGAAGCTAACCATCTCCCCGCTGCTTCGCATCCACACATAGTTCGCTTTAGCGGGAGATGGAGTAATCTTTTAAGTGACTGTGAATCTACACTGCTAGAACTCGTCCAGCGACCGACCGACGCGAGCGAAAGCATAGAACGCTACACAAAGAAGCTTGACTTTAAAGGTGCTGATTAACATATGTAAATGTACAGGAATCAAATGGTTAATGATAAGATGTCACGCTTCTGCGAAACTTTATTCACGTGGTGGGTTTAAGGCCGGTGAGGGGAGGTGTAAGAATATCGGTCCGCGATATACTAACAGAATAGATGACTCACGGCTATGATTCTCACAGCAATGACTCACAGCAGGGAGTCAAAACGGGCCTCGCAGTTGTAAGACAGCCGAGCTTGCGATATCAATCCCCGTTCAGCCATGTCTGCAGGCCATTTTCGTGTTGCGTGAGGACTTTGGGTTGGGCGGCATGACGGCGTCTCATACCTGCAGCAGCTTCGCAAGTCATTGGCAAGTGTGTTGTGTTCACGGGCCCATCGTCTCGATAGCAGTACGGGCACTAGTTTACCGGTCGATTTGCTGAATTCGCCGGCATAGCAGTTTTGCGTTCACTTTTTCGTGTAAAGAAAGGTTGCGAGGGGGGGGGGGGGGGGGACATCCAAATGAAACAGACGTAGCATCAGCTAATCTTTTTTTTCCGTTAGCCCATGAAGGATGACCAAACAGAACGGTGGAATTATTGCACGCGTCTGAACACAGAAAAAAATTACACCATCTTGCCGTAGGGGAACCCTGAGTAGTATGCGAAGCATCCATGGGGTCGGCTCAAGGTAGTTTTATCAGCTGTATAAACTTGGACATGCAGCAGCACCAGCAATGCGCAGAACTGTTGTCGACGCCATCGGCGTTTTGCCCGCGTTCGCACCGAACGCGCGCGGCGTTGGTGACTGTTGCCGGTGCCTCTGGGGCGCCTACCGTCGCTTCTCTAACCTAAGCTGTCGCACGTGGAGCCGCAGGTGTTGCCATTCGTTGCGCAATCCGGAGAGGAGGAATGCCGACAGGAAAGGAATGAGACAAGGAGAGGAAAGGAGAGGAGGGGGAGGAAGATGCGCAGTAGGGGTGTGGATGCTGCACGGCGGAGTGATGGAGGGAGGGAGGGAGTGACATAGCCCCGACCATAAGATTTTGGCATCTAAAAAACAGGCTCGTCTTGACTAGCTCTCTCCTCCCCGTACAAAAATGCATTTCTTCTTTCGTGAGCTTGCAGCATTCAGGTGTGTGAGATATACATATATAAGCAAAGGTAAAAGTGAGGAAGAAAAAACGAGATAAGATAGGTGCAAGGAATGCAAAATGTGACGTAACAGTCACATTTCAGTCAGAAATGTGACTGTTAACAGTCAGAATCTCTAACTTACATGCATCAACTAATCAGGAATATTTCTTAATGTTTCTTGTGTGTTGTAAATCAAGACATGTTCCGGAATTCTGCTCTTAAATTCTGCACCTGACCTGTCTGTTATATTTTGACCCTGGACCGGAAACTAGCCTTCCCTGGCTATCGGTCCAGATATTTATGTAATCATGTTCATGTGAAGAAATAAAGCACTTGCACTTGCAAAAAAAAAAGTTGTAGCAACCGAAGTACACAAACAGTGGACATTAACAAGTCTAGAATGCGTATAGAGCAATGATACATAGCATAGGCTAAATGCCATGAGCTACCGGTAATATTCCCCATTATAGCGATGGTGAGGACACAAACGCTGTGAAACTTCCAGTCCAGAATTTAGCGCTTTATTGGGTGAACTTGTTGTGCCCAGAACAACAAGTAGTACTCAAAGCATGGCGATAGCGGCCAGTACGGTCTTCGAAATGTCATATCATAGCTCAAGTGCTTCCTTTTTGACAGCGAAGCTGTTAAGGGCTCAGTCTCCGATGGTCGTGTCCGCGTGTAGAAAAAAACTATCATTGGCTCGAGCATATTTTGTTTCGCGCTTTTAATACATCAGTCCGAGAAGATTTAACATAAAAGGCCTGCGCTGCCGGTGTTTTGTTTCATGACAATTGTTTATGGGCTGTCATTCTCAAAATTCTGAGGACTTGTATAAACTTGGACATGTAGCAGCACCAGCAACGCGCAGAACTGTTGTCGACGGCGGCGGCGTTTTGCCCGCGTTTGCACCGAACGCGCGCGGCGTTGGTGACGTGTTCATGAAGAACGTGCCAACCTTTGCCGCACACCCTATATGTCGGTGTACCGTAGCGAGCATAACGCCATGGCCCCTATGATCACTAAATAAATGAAAACCGCCAGATCTTATATATATATATATATATATATATATATATATATATATATATATATCAATCTTTAATAGTTCAAATAACCAATTACATCATCACATCTTAATAGTCATAATTGGAAATACATAATCCCCACCATAGTACAGCTTCGCTGGTCTTCCATCTCCACCCCTGTGGAAGGGCTGACAGTTTCTTTTTTTTTTTTTACACTCGAATCACAATACCTCCCTGAATAATTTCTCGTGCACTCTTATGGTGTATTCGGATGGTCGTTTTCGAGCGCTCTAGAGGGCTCTGAAAAGTGGCCACGCGTTCGGGTGGTAGAAGTCGAGCGCTCGGACTACGTTCGGATGGTTCTTTCAGAGCGCCAGCCTCTGACTCAGAGCGCTCCCAACCGCTCTGACTTGCTAGAGAGAACGTTGGCGCGTTCTGGCCGAGAGCAGTGTCACGTGATACTAACCGCCGCGGTTTGACGCGGTTGCCGACAGGTGACAGCGCCGGCGCACATTTTCGCCGTCGGGAGTTTCGGAGCGTCGTGCGGGTTTGTTGCGTTGTGTTCGTGGTGTTTTCGTGTGTCGCTCCCGTCAATTTATATCCAGGAAAGCATAATTGCACCATGTCGAAACGAAGGCGGCTACGAAAGGCGCAAGAATCATCAGTGATGCTTTTAGAGCACCTCGCAACCGAGGGCCTTGAAGCTAGCAGCTCCGACGACGACGACGACGACCGCCACATTTATGCAAACAAGTTCGCCGAGTTGTTCGCCGAGCATCTTGAAGTGCCGAAGGTCAAAGGCTATGTTCAGAAGGTAGTCAGCGATTATTCCGACAAACAGGTAACATTAAGTTCGGCCGCAAGGCCAAGTGAACTCACCTAATGTTCTTCTACAGTTTCGCAGCAACTTCCGCCTCCCGCGATCAGCCTGTAACCAGCTGGTCAAACAGTTCGAAGCGTCGGAATGTTTTCCGTCTGACAGGAACCATGGCGGTGTGCCCGTCAAATCGGCAGAGGAGCACATTCTCTCATTTCTCTGGTGAATGAACCGCATTTCTGATTTGTATGTTGAGTTGAAGATCCAGTGTAGTACAAGCAGCAATATAATCAGCAAGCTTCTCTGAACTTTTTGTTTGGAGTAGGATCATCACTGTCTCCATTCATCGTGAAAAAAGTAGTTAATATAAAAAAAGACAGAAGAAGCTCTTCGCTTTCCAGTAGATGTTCAACAAGGCGGCTAACAAGCATGTCGAGCCTGGTGCCTATTAAGCATATGGCGATCCTTATTCTAATTTGCTGTTTTAATCAGTTTGAGCAGACGCTGCTTTACCTTATTGATATCAATGCAAACACGTGCTGTTTTATGTTCTTTGATGCACGTAATGGCATACAGAAATACTCGTCATACCCCAAACGACAACACAGCACAAATCGAGTAGCAATGGGCTGGTTCCAGACCCATGTAATGCACACTCGAACACAGAGGCATGTAAAGATCATGCGATTTGTGCTTGCAGTTTTAAATTGTCTTATTTTAGTTGTTCAATAATGGGACCAAATCTTGGTTTACCTGCACTATATATCATCATCAGCCTATATTTATGTCCACTGCAGGACCAAGGCCTCTCCCTGCGATCTCCAATTACCCCTGTCTTGCGCTAGCTGATTCCAACTTGCGCCTGCGAATTTCCTAACTTCATATATAGGCGCCCGCTGTGGTCTCAATAGAGGCCAAATAAGTCAGCTGTGGAGTTTGCACACACATGGAGTAGCTCCTGTTTGTTACCACATGTAGAACTATATTAGATGCAGGGCACTTCTTTCTGCAAGTAGCTGCTCTCCGTACTTTCATGTAAATTAAGCATGACAATCTTTCCATGTAATGGTCAAGCATAACAACTCATATGAAAATATTTTCTAGGTATGCTGTCAACAAGGCCTCAATGAGGGAGGTTGCTGTGCTTTTCAACATGGCAGAGTCTACGCAGTTTGCTGTGATTGATAGGGTGCTCGGCTTTCTTTGTGCCATTGCCCCAGACGTCATATACTTTGGAATGGACAAAGAGGCATTAGCCAGGGAATTCGAGAATGTGAGCTGTTATTTTGCCTTCTTATATTTTTTATCTGCATTTCAACATGAAGTATGTTAAGGGAAAACAATCAAATATGCATGAAGAAGCACGCCTTTCGAAATAATACAGAACTCCTTTTTTTGTTGACAAGTTGTAAACAGCAATAATAATAAAAGGGACTGTACACCAACTTGTGCAAAATGACCAATGCACGAGATATAATGGCAAAATGACATGGCTTCAATGATAAGCACTAATTCTCACTTCTAATTAGTGCATTACCATTAGATTGACAGCGGGAACTAATGTGCTGTTGTAAAATATTTTTCTAGCCTTTATTATGTATGTTCTTTATGGTTTATTCTGACTTCGCAATGACCTTTTCTTTTTGCAGCTTGCAGGGTTTCCGAATGTAATAGGGTGTATCGATGGCACCTATATTCCCATGCGCTGCCCAGTGAACAAGACAAGGTCTACCTATATAAACAGGCATGACCAGGTGTCATTAACAATGCAGGGCATCTGCAACTCCAAAGGCAGGTTCCAAGACGTCTTTACTGGCCCACCAAGCAAGGTTCATGATGGTCGTGTGCTGAAACTATCAACTGTTCAGCAAGATTTGCCCACACTTTGCCAGGTGAACAGGTATCACATCCTTGGAGATGCCGCCTACCCAATTAGGGAACACCTTCTTACGCCGTTTAAGAATTATGGCAACATGACGCAAGCAAAGAGCAAGTACAATACTTGCCATGCATCTACAAGGGTAGTCATTGAAAATGCATTCGCCTTATTAAAGCAGAGGTTTTGTCAGCTTCGCTACATCGAATTCACCACAGTTGACAAAATAACACAGTTCATTGTAGGATGCTGCGTGCTTCACAACATACGCCTCGACAATGGCGACATAGATGTGGAGGATCTGTTGACCGACGAAGAGAGGGAAGAAAGAAGCCAGGATACACTGCTGCGCATCAGACAGGACCGCGCAGAGTTGGCTGCTAACAGGCAGCCACAGCCTGACCGTGAAAGTGTGCTTCGCCGTCTGGGTGAATTGAAAAGAAATGCTTTGGTGGGGCAGCTGTAGGTAACGAGGGAGAAAATAAAGGAATTGTTGGTCATTTATCTTGAACCAGAAAGAATGTTAGTGCTTTACTCGGTTTACTAATCCTGAAACATTTTTTCTCTTTTCTGAAGTGTGCAAGTTTCACACAAATTGATGTCATAGCAAAGACAAATTTTATTGCACATGACATACAGAGGCATGAACTTGTATATGCCACGCTTCACATGTCTTCTTTTGCTGCAAGGTCTTTCAATGCAGCGATGTGCTCCCTGTGGAGTTTGAGCAGCTCTTGGTGCCTTTCCTCTCGTCTTTTCTCTCTCTCTTCCCTTTTTGCTTCTCGCTCTTCATTTATTTTTTGCATGTGCTCAAAGAAATACTTCATGTGCATCATTCGACCTGCATTAGGACGGCCTGCCTTGTGTGTTCCCTTTCTTTTTGGTGCAGAGTCGGTAACTACGCTTGAAGGGGCCTCGAGAAATTCAGAGTTGCCTGACAGGTCAGCACAGTCAGCTCCTATAGGAATGTTGGCAGCACCTGTAAGAATGTTGGCGGGATCCTTGGCACCTTGAGCAGATTGAGATGTCTTGTATGTCACGGAGTGCACACCACGAAGAACTTCGGGCTGTATGCTGTCATCTGCTGCCCTTATTGCCGCAAATTCTTCTTCATACGACACCTGGCAGCGGGAATGGCCTGATGTTTTGTTATTAGTGTCTTCATCTTTCTTTCGCTTTGCAATTGTCTTGAATCGTGACTCGCACTGTGTCGGAGTCCTGTAAATATTCAGGATCTGAAGAATTTCCTTAGAAATATACTCGTACATAGCACGCTTGCAGCGGAATTTTTTCATGGGGCCTACTTTGGTTGAGTAGTGTGCATAAAGGTTTAATAACAGCCTTGTCTCGCCTTCTCCCCATGGTCCTGTTTACAGGAGAAAAAGAAAAGCCGGGTTATAACATTAGTAATATTTTTGCAAATGCTCGAATATTTTTATGTACTAGCAAAGCAAGTGAGGGGAGTAAATGGACATGCAAGCATTTTAATAATTGTCACTGCAGGAGAACAGTAAGCAAAACCTTGTGACATTAGGGTCACAAGGCCTGGCTGTTTGAATTCAGCCTACAACAATGAGAAAGAAAAAGCGTTGCAACGTCATTACACCTACCGGAAGACGGGCTGTTATCGCTGGCAGCAGTGGTGGCTTCCCCAAGCAAGACTGGGCTTGGTGCGTTACCTGTGATAAAAGATAGTTGAATGACACGGTAATAATAATTATTAGGAGTCACGAGCATCTGATGTAAACGCGTGTTCCTACACAGGACGCGTTCTACGAAGCGCATACACTCAGCGGAAAATGAATTATAAGCTGCTCAATTACGCAGACGAAGTTCAATTCCAACTGTCGCAGTTTTCTTTCCGTGCTGGTGGTGTAGCAGTGGCGATACATGCGAAAACGCCAGTGTCACTCATGGCATCCATTACTGAAGAAGGCTTAGTCGGCGAAACACACTAGCAGACGACTTCGAATGAAATGTAAGCAGTGCTGAAAACCAGCGCACGCGCCTTACAGGAGCAGCAGATAACACACACAGCGGGTGTTACGCCTACTGCTAGTACATGAAGCTTCCGAGCTAAAGCTGTTAGTGTACCCTAATATTATAAACTGGAATTCACGTTAGCGAGATATACAGGCGCCTAAAAAGCAAGGTGCCGGTACAAAGTTTCACTAGCGGCGCGCTCCTTGTACAACACGCGCGAAGGGGCTGCAGCACAGTTCCAAACACTTGACGAACAAAAAACTTCTTTCGAAAGCTTCCGCTCAACTTACCGTCATACATGGTGAGGAAGAGTGACTGCGCTGGGCTGAGAGAGCCGTCGCTGCGGTCAAGCACATCTGAACTGGACGACGCCATTTGTCACTGTCGCACAAGAATGTTTACACGGCGGCTTCCCGCGCTGCCTGCGCAGTGGCGCCACCGGCGCGCTGCTCCGAGATCGCTCATGCATTCGGTTGGTACGCTGCGTCTCCCGCTCAGATTGCGGGCTCGCTCGCATCTGCAGACTCTGAGCCAGAGGACCAGAGCGGCCAACCGAATACGCCATTAGATTCCAGGATCCATTCGCGCCGCGCGCGCAATCTGATTAGATAAGGCTCTATCGCTACAGAATCTGCAACATTCAAGAAAATTCGAAGGCAGATACAGTAGGCACTTCGTACGCCAAGCGGCTGACCAGTAAGAGGGACAATCCAGTGAAAAACGGACATCATCACAAATAAAAAAGGCACTTACCTGGGCACGATTCTACCAATGTGGCGAAGCCTATTTCATGTACCACCTAAGAATGTAACTTGAAATTATACACTGCAGGCCAAACTCGGCATTACGAATTTTTAAATACTGCTCTGAATTTCAATTTGAGCGCCCGGACTTCATGTAAATTCAGATTTTTCGTTGGGCCTGTGGTTTGTATACTTTTAGTGGGTACTGTGCTCAGTGATTGAAACGGATAATAAGTACCGCATGGCGGCCGGCGTTTTTCACGCCACCGTGAGCGATGGTTAGCAAACGTAGCCACAATATACGTCACAACGGCTCCCACTTTGTTTGATCGTATACCACAGTGCATAAGCTCGGTGTCCTGCGCATCCCCACCAGTGGCGCAAAAAAGCGCCGGCAGCCATGCGCTCCGAGTATATGGCATTTGAATCGCTTAACCACTGTACGCGTGATAATATAAAGATTAGCACATAATACACCAGCGAATAATACCGAGAGTCCCGACTAGTGCTGTCAGTTACGTTAGGCTTACTAATGTAATGCATCCGTCGACCCCCTGACAATGCAAACAAAGAAGGGTGAATGCGGCTTCTGTTATTGTGCCGCATAATTCCGCGGTGCCCGTGACCCCATTACGTGCCACGTCGTGCTGATCTCTGCGAATAAATCAGGCTCATGCACGCTTGCGGCATTGGGAAAGCACTGAGCGGAATGTTTCGCAACTCGAGCCAGGAGAAGTACACGGGGAATGCACATGGGCCTATGACGGGAAGCAATTCTGAAACTTTCATATAACGAGATGCTGTCCTGTATACTATACAGGATATCCCACGTAACTTGAGCCAAAGTTAAAAATTTGCAAATGCCACGTAGCTAGACAGAACCAAGGTAATGTTGTTTGCCGTCGCTTGGAGACACTTAAATTGTTTTTTTTTTACATTCCGCCTAATTGTAAAGTAGTCTTAATAATTATTGAGCTTCCGAAAATTATAGTTACATGAAAAGTGTCAATAAGAAAATTGTAGAACTTACGTGAAAAACCTTCGATACAGCTTTCTGTTGCTCAATACGTGATACTTAAATCTGTTTTTTCAAGCATGAGAGAAACCCCGTAAGAATGGATTGACCAGCCTCGGTCATAGGCAAGCCTAAAGAGCGGTTAGTCTCTGTCTGTTAGGAAGTTTGAGAGTGTATGAAGATAACATGATCCGGATGGACCAGTTTCGCCTACTACAAGCGAGTACTTGATCCCGCTCCTTTCGCCAAGTCGCTTGTACATGCTGTTTCACATACAGCGACTGGAGCGAAATCGCTACGGTAAAACCCGTCGATAATGAGTGTCAAATACAGCGTAAATTTCTTTTAAACGAGCTGGAATGCCGTATTCCGGTGAGCGCCATTTTATATAAACCACCACCCAAAGCACGAAGCAAGGAAAAGCCTGTCATGCATCCGGGAGGAAAGTGGTGTGTTACGCAGTAACTACTCCACGTGACCTCACCATGTGACCACGGGACTGCGGGTTATTTTCCTAGAACAGACCACTTTACAAAGCGGCCAACACACCGAGCAAACGTCAACCTAAAGGAAGGAAGGCTTAGAAAGCTTCGCTTGATTGAAATAATTATGTGCTTGAAGGCGGCTATTTCTGAGAGGGAGGATATTTATCCCTACTGTTTGTTGTTTCATAGCATAATTCCACAGAAAGCGCAGCTGGTCACTGGCACATCCGCAGCCAACGTACAGATGGCTATTATAAGCCGATGAGCTATTTGGTGCTGTACATGGCGCGTGCGACTAAATATTTTTTTTCGCAAGCAGTGACTGGAGTGAAAGAAACCGTTGCAGTCACTTAGGACAGCGATTTTTGTTGAAGACGTTCGCCTTTTTTTTTTACCCGAAATCCACTAAAGCACCCGCTAAATGCAGACCGCAATCGGAATCACGTTCAAAATGTTTTATTGCGCATACGTGAAACATATAGTTGAAATATATTACACTGGACTGAAAAGTCTGTGTCGTTATTGCTATACTGGAATGAAATATATAAATTATCAATATTAATGAGAGCTTTATTGTGCGGGTGTGAAGTGGTGTAAATGTATTGCGAAACTAAACTAAAAAAGAGAGAGAGAGAGAGATGCTTACAATCACTGGCCGGAAAACAGGTTGAGCTAACAGGTAGTGATTAAAATTACAGAAAGATGTATTCTGTTTCATCTTGGTGTGGTCGTGTGTACTTTTTCCATATTTGTTCGCTGGCGCGGCTGGGTCGGTAACTGACCCCGCAGACCTCTATTACCGTACCTCTATCGAGCCGATCTTGCAAACAGCGCGCTGGGGCAGCCGTAACTGAAGCAGCATTTATCCTTCTGCCCTCAGGTGTTCCCAAGTCACAATTGCAGAGTTCGCGCACACAAACGTGGCGCGGCTTCCTTCAGCAGCGCGCGGCATCTGAGACTTATATTGCGGCAATTGCGGTACTGTCTGCTTACCGGAGGAAAATATTTCAGCAGTCGTAATATATGTTACTTCGTAGCAGCGTGCTCGAATAAATCCCCTTGCTTCGCAGAAAACTCTGCTTTGCAATGGGACTTCTAGAACAGCCCAGAACTTCCACCAACCAGTCTCGAAGTGCTGGCTGCTGTAACCATTATTTGCTGAACTTGTGGAGGTATTTCAGTGGAGCCATTTCCCGAGGCGAAGTCCCCTGCAGCGCGTAGATGAAAATGGCGAAGAGTGAAACTGCTAATAACTGCCGGTACCGCTACAGCTATATTTCGGAGGTGGCAAGGGTACGTGTAGAAATCAATGCGAAGCACACCATTTGTGGATGAAGATAATAATTCCCTCAAACTTCCAAAACGGCATGAATAAGCGGCACGTTTGCGACACGTGAAGCACAAATCATTGTCAGAAGCATTTAAGTTCTTGTACCACCAAAAAAAAGCCAAAGTTACATAAAAACCGCGAAAAAACCCATCACCAGCAAGGGCGGAAGTTTTGCCGCTTGGCAGCACAAAAATTCGCTAAATCTAGCGTAAAGGCCGCTAAGCTAGCAAACTGCAGAGACATTAGGCGATTATAGTGAGTGTGTTCCGAATCTGCGAGTACAGCGGTTCAGCTAGCACGAGAAAGACCCCAGAAAGAAGAAGAAGAAGAAGAAACGGGTAGTACACAGATCTACCAAGATATATGTACACATGGTAGCGAAACTCCCATCGAAGCCCATACATCCTGCAATGGCGGCTTGATGATGATGATTTATTGGCATCCCCTTTGAAACGGGGGGTGACAAATAGTCACCTAGCCTGCTTAATTTAATCAGGTATACTATACATGTTCTTTATCCAGTGTTTTTGTATACCTCTCATTATTCTTTTTCTTTTTCAAAAATTTACCTTGTAGCGCTGCCTATGACTTTAAGAGATCAGGTCGTATCCATCTTTTCCCTGCATTTTACCCACCAGTACTCTAATCGTCTCTTGTTTATTTCTACGGTTGATCTGTTGATGTTTCCTTCCACTTTAAACCCAAGCGCTTCTGGGAGCTGCACCTTACCTACGGTTCTCGCTGGGTATTTCCCGTCGCATTCCACGAGGATGTGCTGAGTGGTCTCTGGATCTTTACTGCAGCATACACATGCCTCATCTAGTTCCGAATATTTGCTCCGGTATGTTTTGGTCCTTAGGCACCCGGCTCGAGCATCAAATAGCAAGGCACTGCCCTTTGTGTTATCTTACAGATTTTCCCTTCTAATTTCTTTCTTCTCATTCGTGTAAATCTCCATTGTACTTTTTGTTTCTATTCTTTGCATCCAATTCACGGTCTCTATTTCTCTCACTTTATTTCTGATGACTCCTGGTTGTCTTTTTACAGTTTCGATTATGCTGTACTTGGTTGCCAACTTCCTTGACCTCTTCCTCTATTCTGTGTCCACGCTTTTCATGTAGAGATACTTGTGCACTTTAGCCGCCCATTTATTTTCATCCATGTTCCTGAGCCTTTCTTCAAAACTAATTTTGCTCTGTGCTTCTCTGACTTCAAAAGATACCCAACCCATGTCACCCTGCACTGCCTCATTTGTGGTATTACCGTGAGCTCCCAAAGCCAACCGGCCTACTGATCTTTGGCTAACTTCCAAACCCGACAAGATATCCGATTTTAAGCATAGAATAACATTTGCGAATGTTAGCGCTGGCACCATTACTCCTTTCCAGATTCCACGCACTACGTCATACTTATTGTGGCCCCACAATGCTCTGTGTTTCATTATTGGTGCATTCCGCTTCCCCTTTATTTTCAGATTATCCTGGTGGTTGCTTGTACGCCGAGGTACTTATATTGCTTCACTATTGGTATTACTTGGCGTTGAATTGACACCACAAAGTTACTCGTCTCTTCATTAAAGATCATAATTCCTGATTTCTCTGTGCTAAACTTAAGGCCTAGATTTGTCGCTGCATTCCCACAGATATTCGCAAGTATCTGTAAATCTTTTTTTATTATCCGCTAGTAGCACAATGTCATCTGCGTACATCAGTCCAGGGACGTTCTGTTGCACCATTTGTCCATTACTCATGTAGGATAAATCAAAACCTGATTCGCTGTTTTCCAGTCATCTTTCTATACCATTAACGTAAAGCGTGAACAACAATGGTGACAGAGGGCATCCTTGCTTCAATCCTTGGTGAATTCCCACCATTTCATTATCTTTCCGACCTTCCTATAACACTTGTACTTGGTTGTCTCTATATATCTCCCTCAGCAGCTCCACGAAATCGTCATCTAAGCCTTCGTGCTGAAGAATATCCAATAACAATTCCCTGTCTACGTTGTCATAAGCTCCCTTAATATCTATAAATGCTATCAATAAAGGTATTTTCTGAGCTACTGAAATCTCTATGCACTGAGTTAGTACAAACATATAATCCTCTGAGGGTCTGCCTGGCCTGAAGCCATTCTGTAGTTCCCACAATACATCGTTTTTCTCCACCCACTTCGACAGTTCTAATTTTATGTATTGTATTGCAATTCTATATATCACCGACGTTACTGTAACTGGCCTGCATGAGCTCCTCTTATCCTTATCTCCTTTGCCTTTGAATATGAGGTTCATCTTGCTTTCACGCCATGCAACGGGAATTTTCTTTGTTCTAATCATTTGCTCTATGGCATTAGTCAACGGTGCCTTGCTTTTTGGACCGAGGTTTTTGATTAGCTGTATTGGGATTTCATCGGGCCCTGCTGCCGTGTTTTTAGGGGAATTTCATGCAGCTTTTTTTCCAATAAAAGCTTTCTATGCTAAATTTTGATCTCTCAGGCCTCTCTGCTGTTGCTGGATTGGTTGTCTGAACTACGCTTTTTCTCGTGCCAAAGTTATCCCAAATAACGTCTGTGATGTACCGCAGCGCACCATCTCCTTCGTAGATGCCACCGTCTCCATCCCTTATAGCCGTTTGCGAGTTTTAGTTGGAGCTCCAAGTGCTTTTATATGGTTCCAGAATCTTTTTCGGGTGACTTTGTCTCTTTTTTGAATGTTATGCACCCAACGTTCACTTGCGCATTTAATTTTCTCTTGCACGAGCTCACACGCCACCCTCTTCTTTTCTCGGTATGTATTCCACCAAAGGAGCACCTCTTATTCTTGTAATCCCAACTTTTTGGCTTCTCGATGAGCCCTAGATGCCTGTTTACGCTCTTCTATAGCTTGTTTTATTTCCTTGTCCCACCACTTAAGTGGTTTCCTCTTTCCAATCGAACAATTGTTTTGCCGTGTCTGCCTTATTTCATGCTGCATAACGTCCCCCAGTTCCTTACATTCCCAGACTGCTGTAGGAAAAGCCTCAATTTTTTTCTGTGTGTTGCTTGCGATCTTTGTTATTGGCTCTTCATTCATTTTTTAAAACTCTGAGACTATTTGTTCATGTTCTGCGTTGGTATCTCGCCCAAACTTTAATGCTAAACGTCTATGATCGCTTCCGAGGCTATTTTTTTTTCATTTTCGTCTATTATCATTTGGTCTAGTTGTTCAGTCATGCTTGTCGAGGCATGGCAGCGCTATCTACATTTCGCGCGGGGCCAACTTCTTCGGGGGAAAAAAATCAACGTTTGCCGTTCGAGAGTTGTTGGGCGAGGTCACCTACTGCGCTAGCTTACACCACATCACATTTACTGCCTACACAGAGCACACAACAGAACAAATAAAGCGTAAGTAAGTGAGAATATTCGCCTTAACATCGCGTCACAGTCCATCGCATCTGACCCATCTGTAATTATAGCCCTCGTTATATAACGGCAGGAATTGCATGGAGAGCCTTGAGAGTATGGCATGAATTGAGCGCGATGGCTTCACCAGATCTTAAACTAAGTACCACAGGCATGTGTCCTCATCACCTTCACGCATCTGTTATTTTGGTGTCAAGATAAAATCTACAATATACTGAAATAACTCACAAAAACTACATTTTCATCTTCATACACGTGTGCCACCTCTAGTTTTTCTCTTGTACTGCAGACATAGCTAAAACAAATTATTTAGTGAAAAGGCCGTTAAAATATAAAGTTACAGATGAAATCTTGTAAAGATTTATATATATATATATATATATATATATATATATATATATATATTACCGTTGCTTTTTATGGCTTTGTATACGAGAGTTTTGACGACATTACAGAGTTAAGTACGGTAATACAATTTCGGCCTATTTAAGCACGCGTCGCTATGAGCAAACTTCGGAAAGCCTGCACGGTTTTTTACTCAATTATTCGTAGATGGAACCAAACAGCCATTAAATTCACATTCTGCTGTTCTAACGACACTGTCTGTACTTTTTCACATGTTTGCGTTGGTGATGCATATTTTTTTCCAACTGGTGTATTGCCCCGCGAGATGTAGTCACGCTTCAATTGCACTGCCACATCGTGTTAGTATACTAACTCTAGAGGAAAAGCTGGGCGAAAAAAAAATGGCACCCTCAATGGTGCCACCACCTTGCTACGACCCATTTTCGTAACACTAAACACATACAAAATATGTTGCATGAAGTATAATTACACGTAACCCACCCGTATGGACATCGTATACAGTTCATTCCGTATATATTTCAAAAAGATCGGATGGCTATTTATAAAATTTCGATGTAATAGTTACAGTGCGTGAAAGCATACGTTTGTAGGTGCGGGAACTATATCGGGTCAACATACTGAGGAAGGCTCGGGATCGCGTTGATTGCACGTTGATTACGCGTCTCCTCTGAATCGCATCTCGCCGTCCGCGCCTACGCCCCTGCGCGCATGCACGGCCATAATTGATGTCGCTGCTCATTGGTTTGGGATTGCATTTCAGATTCACCTTCGCAACCATGTGAATGGACCTTGCAACTACCACAACTTTGCCTTTTTGGCTTCGAAAAGCCTTGCGAGTTAGCGAATTGATCACTGTCAACAAACTATTGAGTTGTAAGTGCGAAAATGCGCAATATGGTAATCATCATCATCAGCCTATATTTATGTCTACTGCAGGACGAAGGCCTCTCCTTGCGATCTCCAATTTCCCCTCTCTTGCGCTACCTGATTCCAACTTGCGCCTGCGAATTTCTTAACTTTATCACTCCACCTAGTTTTCTGCCGTCCTCGACTGCGCTTCCCTTCTCTTGGTATCCATTCTGTAACTATAATGGTTCACCGGTTGTCCATCCTATGCATTACATGGCCTGCCCAGCTCCACTTTTCCCGCTTAATCTCAACTAGAATATCGGCTATCCCCGTTTGTTCTCTGATCCACACCTCTCTCGTCCTCTCTCTTAACGTTAGACCTAACATTTTTCGCTCCATCGCTCTTCGTGTGATCCTTCACTTGTTCTCGAGCTTCTTTGTTAACCTCCAAGTTTCTGCCCCTTATGTTAGCACCGGTATAATGCAATGATTGTACACTTTTCTTTCAGCGACAGAGGTAATCTCCCAGTCAGGATTTGGTAATGCCTGCCGTATGCACTGCAGCCCAATTTTATTCTTCCGTAACTTTCTTTCTCGTGATCAAGGTCCCCTGTGAGTAATTGACCTAGATAAGCGTACTCCTTTACTGGCTCTAGAGGCTGACTGGCGATCTTGAATTATTGTTCCCTTGCCAAGCTGTTGAACATTATCTTTGCCTTCTGCATAATAATCTTCAACCCCACTCTTACACTTTCTCAGTTAAGGTCCTCATTCATTTGCTGTAATTCGTCCCCATTGTTGCTGATTAGGACAATGTCATCTGCAAACCGAAGGTTGCTGAGATATTCGCCGTTGATCCTCACTCCTAAGCCTTCTCACTCTAAGAGCTTGAATACTTCTTCTAAGCATGCAGTGCATAGCATTGGAGAGATTGTGTGTCCTTGCCTGACCCCTTTCTTGATACGTAACTTTCTACTTTTCTTGTGGAGAACCAAGGTCTCTGTGCAATCCTTGTACATAATGGCCAATATATTCACGTATGCATCCTGTACTCCTTGGTTGCGTAATGTCTCTATGACTGCTGGTATCTCTACCCAATCAAATTTTTTTGTAATCTATGAAAGCCATATAGAGAGCTTGATTGTACACCCTGCACATTTCTCTATTACCTGGTTGATGACATGAATATGATCCATCATGTCAAACATTTTTGCGTTCACGCATTTAAAAATATGATTGTTTGGAAGTTTAGAAAGATATAGCGCAATAGCAGACCAACAAGCACGCTCTAAGCCAGAGGCGCTAAAATTAGACAAATGCATCTGCCATACCCATCATTGTATGGTGGTAGCTGAACGACCGCAGCGCCATATTATTTCCAGTAATTTCAGTAGGAAACTTCGCCTGTCCGGAGGGCTGATCCCGTGTTTACAAAAGCTTCTTGTGCTTGAATTGTTCGTAAGATAAACTTTTAGGCAATCCTGATGCCAGACAGATAGTTATTGAAGCCGAATTACCAATGACAAAAGAACACTTTACGACCTAGAAACTTTGTGAATTCAGCCCCTGCTCTTTTCGCCGTCTGCTCGTCTAACTGGCATCTGCGTCTGAGAGTTGCAGCTGGCTATAGATGGCTCGAAAGCGATAGCCCAGCGGCCAGAAAAACTACCAGGTTTGCGTACTTTCACATCGTACCTGTAAATATGTATATCGGCCGCTGTTTTCAGGAGTTGATACAATCTAATCGAAAAGAAAGGACGTAATACCATTCTACAAATTCTGTGCGCCATCTTAGCATGTGCCAAACAATAGGGTCGCGGGCTGTCGCCATGATATAAAGCATAAGAGCGTATAAGAGTTCCATGTGGTCACAGAATATAAGAACTGAAAGCCGGGCTAATTTGTGTTGAGTCTTCTTAAAACAAGTTTGAGAACATTGGACTGTGCGTGGTTCTCTTTTATCCCTGCCCTTCTTGCGCTGAAACTTCGAAAGGTAGCCCGATATTCTGGCAGAAAAGCTCATTGCCTATGCGCCGATTGAAATTATGCAAGCATTAAATGTCAAGGGCTTACCCGGACATCATGCATTCCAATCGTCGCAGCACATACGTTAAAATGTCCGCGAACATAAAGGTATTATTGGATCTGTCACGAGAGGATAGGTCACGTGATCGCTAGAACTGACAAAAGCTTAGGCAATATCAGTTCCATTGTAGCTTTTTTTTTCTGAGCGTTACAAATCATCAAGGGAACTAATATTGTGCCCTCAAAATCGGCTGTTGTGGTTGTAAGCTGCTATCTGGGCCAAAGGCACCACCGGCTCAGCCAACACACAGCGGTGGCCATGACCGCAGAAAGGTAGCACGGGTGCCCTCGACTCTAGGCGCTCATACGGATGCGTTTTGCCACCGGACGGCGTCGGGAAGCACGAGGACGACCTGTGGTGGATCAGTGCGTCACGAATAAAAGCTCTCGCCGATAAGTCCCCGCCCCCTCCGACGTTGTGAGCGTGCGCGCTGTCGCATGCCAATCGCTGCATCGCCACGAGTTGTAAGAACAGGGCGCACACCACGAGCGCTGAAACGCCTCTTGACGGCGCGCCTGAATGGCCCCATAGAGAGCCGGCCTCCGTCGCGACGTACGTAACGCACGCTTTTGTACAAGCAAGGAAAATCTTGCCCAGTTTTTAACTCAGGTACTTCGAGCGAACCGTCATGCGTGCAGGCACCTTGAATACTCCGTTTTGTTGCATTAGATGCACAATGGTGTAATTCGCAACTGACGGGGGCATCACTGATCATTGTGACTTGCGTCTTCTCATCGTTTTATCACTCACCGGAGAACGAGCTTAGGTCGAAATACCGAAGTATCGGTCAGCAACGTACTATAATTCGAACGACAGGCGCTTCTGTTCGTTAGAACGTCACTGCTGACTCCTGGGTACCTCGACCGCCTTTCTGTTCTCGCGCCGTTCCTACACTAAGCCACGGATCAGGATTTTCGTGCTGAGAAGTATCGTTCATCATCTCCCCGAGTTGTCATGGTGGCCATCGCCCGGCTTCTGCCTCGCTTCGTCGTGACCAGCTTCGGCCTCGCCCTTAACCTCACTTCCAGGCTCATACCGGATGGCGGCAGAGATGGCAGAGGTTGCCCCGGAATTGTGAGTTCAGCTATTTCGATATTTACGTTACTACTGTTGGGGTAAACGGTTATAAGTTTCGCCCGTCGGCTTACTCCCAATCGGATCCCACGTTGGCACAGGTGTAGGCAAGCGCTACTTACAAATTGACGTCAGCCAATGTTTATAGTGAATGAGAACATAGAGAAAGTGGGCAGCCAATGAGGAACAGTTTGAACGAAAGAAAAGCTTTGCGGATTCGGCACTAATATTTATGTTACCTGATCGCTTAAAACACGAGGCGGTTAGATAGCTTAATGTCGTCTGCAGAGCAGGCACAATGGTAGTCCTTGAAGGGAGGCTTCCCCTTTCCAAAGGAGCGAAAAGTGATGTCTAGATCAGCTGACATACCGGGTATAACTGGGTCCGTATTCGCAAAAAAACGTTCGATAGAACTGTACGGAAGAAGTTCCAGCCAGTCCTGACGCTGCATATATAATTAGCGAAGCCGGTCAGCCAACAACCATGAGCACTGACCTTTGTGATTTCGTCCCGTGTCGTTCTTGCTAGAATAATTTATTCTATCTAGCCTTCGCTGGGGGCCGCGAAGTCCAGAGTGTGACGTAATCCACAGCGCAATTTACTATCGCGTCGTCATGGTAAAAGGGGACAAAGGTAATTTATTCTAACGATTTAAGAGGTGCGGTCTTTCCTTCTACACATAAAATATTATACCTTATGGGTGTATAAATAGTCCTTGGTTGTCCCATGGCTAACACCCTCAGGTTTAAGGGGGAATTTTGAATGGTTGGTGGGGACAAATGAAATTTTTTTGTTTGACGACTTATTGTGGCACGTAAAAATGGTAGTGTCGACAAACGACAAGAAAATTGCATCAAACTCTTGTAGCTATCGCTGTAAAATTCTAGTGCCAAATATTTCAGCAGCGACGTGGTGGATACGGTATTCATCTACGCCTTTTCTCATCGCACTTGTAGTTAGAGCTCGCTTTCGTGCGCAAAAAAATTTTTTTGTAGCTGTAAAGATAAGGAACCCCGTGAGACAAACGAACGCCCCTAAGAGCGTAAACACTTTTTGGTGTATCTATGTTTGGAAAGGCGTAACAAGGCAGCGACTGTTGCTAACCAAGCAACGCAGCAAAACGATAGCTGGCGCCATAAGGGATCCAGTAGGAGTGCAAGTCTAACGTGATGTATCCTCCTTCGACGAACATCCTCATTCCGGCTTCCGCTTCCACCGGTGCCGAGTAGCAGGTATGCGCGTAGACGTGGTGTAAATAATGCCACGCAAAAATTAGGTCTTGCTGTTGCTTCCCCGGGCAGCCCTTCTCGTCTCTTTTAACAAGACATGAAAGAAATCAATGTCCTTTGCTTGCATCTCGATTTGCGATCTCTTTCGAGGAGTCCTCTTGTTTGGAATAAAAGCTGCTTTCTATGAAGCATTGTCATAAGGTCAGTATGTGTTACATGCGTGCTGTTATTTCTCTGTTACGTATTAATTTGCTGAATATTTTGTGGTATCTGTTGCCGTGTGCCAAGAAATCACAGTTAGACGGGTCAGCTACACGGAACCCCATGAGACAAACAAACAGCCGTAACACTAAAGCTTTTTTGACTGTACCTTTGTTTGGAAAGATTTAGCGTAGCAACACCTGTTTCTAACAAACCAACACAACAAAAGCCCTAGCTGGCGCCATGCAAGGCGGCCAATGCCACCTTGCAGGACAAGGCGGGAGCGTTCGGGTTGCGGCTAGAAAATTTTATAATAAGTGGCTTCCGTGGCTAGAAGCCGGATTTCTGGACCTGTTACATTCAGTGCAAAGCGCGGTCAATTCCACATACAGGTGACAGCTAGTGTAGGAGTCCGTCCAGCCCACTGTCTTCTTTAAACATCCTTCCATCCC
>NC_051161.1:96180348-96225376 GCF_013339745.2 Dermacentor silvarum | reverse complement strand
CCGCAACCCAGACCAGAAATCTCCAGATGCCGAAGGTGCGGGGAAAGCACTCATCTCCACCGGAAGAGAGAAACCGACGTGCTTCCACTCTGCGTCGTTTGTCAGAGAAACACCACAGAGCCGAACTGCAAACGGCGTTTCATAGAACCAAACAGAACAAGAGAACAACGTCAAAAAGCGACACCCAGACCACCGGAGAGAATAGGCATTCCGACTCAAGAGGGCTCAAGAGGGAATGACTCGTAACCGCTTCGAGTCATTCCCTCCTCTGCACAGCAGAGAGAGAGACCAGTCCACCTCCGGAGGCAACACCTCCCAGCAAGACGAACCTGCCAAGCACGTAGCCTGGGGCAGTGGTAAACCTAACCACCGGAACCAAACAGCACCGGAAGTGACCACCGCATTGGGGACACCGCCCGAGCAGCAATCACGAAAATGACGGACAACGACGCAGACAAGAGAAGAACTTTCCAGCTCCAAGACCAGCCTGGCGGCCGGCAACCCCAGAAGCATTGAGAGGAATGATTTACCCGTAAATCATTCAGACTGTGCGGTTGAGATGGCAATCGTGACCGACGATATAAATGCCGGTCAGCACGAAATGCGAGCGGAAAGCTCGGAAATTAGCGCTAGAAAAATTGGAGGACGCTTTAACTTCGCCTCTAAGAGTGCAACGCGATAGCGTTATCGGGATCCGTTCACTTCGCATTTTTCTTTGAGTTGGTTTCACTGCAACACAGAATGTGAGAAAACCAGCTTACAAAGACTAAGCCTACACCAATCGCCTTAAAGTCGGCTTCACTATTAAACAGAAATGCATTGCTGGGAAGACATTCTTCTAGGGGCAATATCAGTCGTCTTATATTAGAATGTGAAGGCCGTAGGACCTTTTTTTTATTTTTTTTTTAATTTTTCCATTTCCCCAGCGCGCGCGCGTGTCCAAAACGCACTAGGCAGGCCAAGTCCCAATTTGACGATGATGATGATGATGATGATGATGATCTATTGGCATCCCCTTTGAAACGGGGCGGCGACAAATAGTCACCTAGCCTGCTTGATTTAATCAGGTATACTATACATGTTCTTTATCTTGCATTTTTGTATACCTATCATTATTTTTTCTTTTTCAAAAATTTACCTTGTACCGCTGCCTATGATTTTAAGAGATCAGGTCGCATCCATCTTTTCCCTACTTTTTTTCCACCAGTACTCTAATCGTCTCTTGCTGATCTCTACGGCTGATCTGTTTATGTTTCCTTCCACTTTAAACCCAAGCGCTTCTGGGAGTTGCACGTTACCTACGGTTCTCGCTGGGTGGATCCCGTCGCATTCCATTAGGATGTGCTGAGTGGTCTCTGGATCTTTACTGCAGCATACACATGTCTCATCTAATTCCGAATATTTGTTCCGATATGTTTTCGTCCTTAGGCAACCGGCTCGAGCCTCAAATAGCAAGGCACTGCCCTTTGTGTTATCGTACAGATTTTCCCTTCTAATTTCTTTCTTCTCATTCTTGTAAATCTCCATTGTCCTTTTCGTTTCCATTCTTTGCATCCAATTCACGGTCTCTATTTCTCTCACTTTCTTTCTGATGACCCCTGGTCGTCTATTTACAGTTTCGATTATCCTGTACTTGGTTGCCAACTTCCTTGACCTCTTCCTCCATTCTGTGTCCACGCTTTTCATGTAGAGATACTTGTGCACTTTAGCCGCCCATTTATTTTCATCCATGTTCCTGAGCCTTTCTTCAAAACTAATTTTGCTTGTGCTTCTCTGACTTCAAAAGAGGCCCAACCCATGTCTCCATGCACTGCCTCATTTGTCGTATTACCGTGTGCTCCCAAAGCCAACCGGCCTACTGATCTTTGGTTAACTTCCAAACCCGCCAATATATCCGATTTTAAGCATATAATGGCATTTGCGAATGTTAGCGCTGGCACCATTACTCCTTTCCAGATTCCACGCACCACCTCATACTTATTGTGGCCCCACAGTGCTCTGTGTTTCATTAATGCTGCATTCCGCTTCCCCTTTATTTTCAGATTATCTTGGTGGTTGCTTGAGTAATTCTTTCCTTCGTTTATGTGTACGCCGAGGTACTTATATTGCTTCACTATGGGTATTACTTGCTGTTGAATTGACACCACGAAGTTACTCGTGTGTTCATTAAAGATCATAATCCCTGATTTCTCTGTGCTAAACTTAAGGCCTAGATTTGTCGCTGCGTTCCCACAGATATTCGCAAGTATCTGTAAATCTTTTTATTGTCCGCTAGTAGCACAATGTCGTCTGCGTACATCAGTCCAGGGATCTTCTGTTGCACCATTTGTCCATTACGCATGTAGGATAAATCAAAACCTAATTCGCTGTTTTCCAGTCGTCTTTCTATGCCCTTGACGTAAAGCGTGAACAACAATGGTGACAGAGGGCATCCTTGCTTCAATCCTTGGTGAATTCCCACCATTTCATTTCCTTTTCGGCCTTCCCATGCCACTTGTACTTGGTTGTCTCGATATATCTCCTCAGCAGCTCCACGAAATCGTCATCTATGCCTTCGTATTGAAGAATATCCCACAACAATTCCCTGTCTACGTTGTCATAAGCTCCTTTAATATCTAGAAATGCTATCCATAAAGGTCTTTTCTGAGCCACTGAAATCTCTATGCACTGAGTTAGTACAAACATATTGTCTTCTAAGCGTCTGCCTGGCCTGAACCCATTCTGTAGTTCCCCCAATACACCGTTTTCTTCCACCCACTTCGACAGTTCTAATTTTATGGCTTGCATTGCCATTCTATATATCACCGACGTTACTGTAACTGGCCTGTACGAGCTCGTCTTATCCTTATCTCCTTTGCCTTTGTAGATAAGATTCATCTTGCTTTCACGCCATCCAGCGGGAATATTCTTTGTTCTAATCACTTGCTCTATGGCATTAGTCAGCAGTGCCTTGCTTTTGGACCGAGGTTTTTGATTAGCTGTATTGGGATTTCATCGGGTCCTGCTGCCGTGTTGTTAGGGACATTTTCTGCTGCCTTTTTCCAATAAAAGCTTTCTATGCTGAATTTTGATCTCTCAGGCCTCTCTGTTGTTGCTGGATCTGTTGTCTGAACTACGCTTTTTCTCGTACCGAAGTTATGCCTGATAACGTCTGTGATGTACCGCAGCGCATCATCGCCTTCATAGATGTTACCGTCTTCATCCCTTATAGCCGTTTGCGAGTTTCTAGTTGGAGCTCCGAGTGCTTTTATATGGTTCCAGAATCTTTTTGGGGCGCCTTTGTCTCTTTTGTGAATGTTATGCACCCAACGTTCACTTGCGCATTTAATTTTCTCTTGCACGAGCTCACTCGCAACCCTTTTCTTTTCTCGGTACGTATTCCATCTAAGGAGCCCTCTTCTTCTTGTAATCCCAACTTTTTGGCTTCTCGATGACCCTAGATGCCTCTTTACGCTCTTCTATAGCTTGTTTAATTTCCTTGTTCCACCACTTACGTGGTTTCCTCTTTCCAATCCAACAATTGTATTGCCGTGTCCGCCTTATTTCATGCTGCATAACCTCCACCAGTTCCTTATATTCCCAGACTGCTGTAGGAAAAGCCTCAATTTTCTTCTCTATGTTGTTTGCGATCTCTGTTATTTGCTCGTCATCATTTTAAAAAACTCTGAGGCTATTGGTTCATGTTCTGCGCTAGTATCTCTCCCAAACTTTAATGCTAAACGTCTATGATCGCTTCCCAGGCTATTTTTTCCATTTTCGTCTATTATCATTTGGTCCACTTGTTCGTAGACCATTTCTGAGACTAAGGCGTAGTCGATACATGACTGCCTGTTTCCGCATTGCCACGTTACCTGTCCATGACACTTATTCTCCCTGTTAACTACTATAAGGTTCTGTTCATCACACAAATCCAGCACTAGAGACCTCCGAGGATTCGAGCGCCATCTGGATAAGATTTTCGCAAGGAGCATACCCGAGTGCGCCGCTGTTGGTATGGTAGAAATGCTCGCAAAAGGGGTTTGTGTTCGAGTTTCCTCCTAACAGAATCATGTTTTCTCGTACATTCAATTAAGGGTCCGATGCCACCATGTCTGTAGGCTGTGGTTAAGTCGTACTTTACCATGTTTCTGGTGAATTTTACTGTGAGAAATTCAATTTTTATTCGCTAACACCTTGCACCACGCGGAGGGCCTGCGCGGTCGGGGCGGTTCGAAATGATTTTCTCCTGCACTAACACCTTGGCGCCACGCGGAAGGCCTGCGCGGTCGGGGTGGTTTGGGGTTATTTTTTCCGCCACAGACGCTGACATACACGCCGACGCCGCATTTTCTGCGACAAGGAGCCCTTAACGCGATCGCGTTAAAACGTGCAAGGAAGCAGCGGCGTCGCAGAGTCAGGAATGCGGCAGAATGGTATGGTAAAGCTTTATTTAGAGAGGGATGGCTCATCGGATTATTAAGGGTAATGGAGTTGGGGAATTGGGAGATGAGGACAGGGCCATCCACCGTGGAATGCCTCCCCGCATGGTTACACTATGTGGAGAATTCCCGATTCCGCAGCGAAGACGATCAGCGCTCGCAGGACACTAGAGAGCTTTAGAGTATGGGGACGCAAGCGTAGGGGACCCATAGCGCTTGGGGCCGCGCTACTGCGCACGCGCATACGGACCTGAGCGTGTGCAGTACCGCGGCCCCAAGCGCTAGGGGGCCCTTACACTAGCGTCCCCCTAATCTAAAACTCTCTACTGTCGGCCTCCGCCGAGAGACGGATCCACTCCTCGAATCTGGCCACTTGCCCCCGGCGCTTTCGTCGGAGGGCGGCATACTTGGGGCACTTCCACAGCAAATGCCTGATGGTCGACGCAGCTGCCGTTTTACAAGCTGGAAAACTTGTCTGTATTGGTGGTAGGTCTTCCGTAGTGTTACCCGGAAGGCGTCTTCTGTCCTTGTGTGCATGCTAGCGTGCAAGTACATCCCGCGTCAGAGCGGTACCGGTGCGGGCCTTGTGCACGAATAAAGGCGCCAAACCCTCTGGGGAGCGTCGTTAGTTAAGAAGGGGCATTTGTCACTTGGAGTGTTTCTAGTCAGAGCGCGTCCGAGCCGCCGGGCGAGGAAGAAAGCGCCGATCGGCGCGGAGGTGGCCAAAATAAAGTGGACAATTATGTCCCCCCTTGTTGCGTTCTTTTCGAGGTGTACTAGGCATGACACAGGACAGCGGACCGGTAAGGCGACGCTAATTGGTCATACCCGGCAGTGAAGTCGCAGTGCGATTCCTAGAGGGCATGTTGCATGTACGTTAAGTGTCGGGGGTCGCCAGCGAGGAGAATGACCTACGTGCCCTTTGTATTCCCTCGTTGACAAGACGAGCTTTCAGACCGCGCCCGCCTCGAGTATGGCTTAAAGTTATGATGCAACCATAGGCTACTCGGAACCAAAAGCGGTGACACAAGCTTTATAGAAACAGTTTGTTTCTTTATTTTTAGTTTTTGGTTAAATGTTTTGAGATCTCCGAAGTGGAGATCATTTCGATATGCAAGTTTCGAGCAGCTCTGTTTAGTTTGTTTATTTTAGAAGCTGACAGATATTTCTAAAAAGATGGTATGCGTGCGCATAAGTTTTCTTGAAACTTTTTTCGACGTGTCGTTCTTTCTTTTAAGCAGATAGGCTTCTTTTTTGTTTGTATGAGCTACGCTTGGCAGCGTCAAGACCAGGTAATTTGTTTCAAGCCTGTAGTCGCGCGCTTGCGAATCAGTTCACTTTTCGGAGGGGTTCATGAGACTTTTTTTTTCTTTGAAAGTAAACCGCGGTATTTGGAGGAGCCGTTGTTTCACTGCACAATTTTAGAATGTGTTTGTGCCATTCCTTTCAGACGTCTCATGCGCGGACACAAAGAAGCAACGCGTTGGTGCGTGCCTCGCACATGTATTTAGAAGCCGGCAGCATTTTGAGTTTCATTTATTGCGTGAAAGTACATAGAAATAAGCGGGAATCTTGTAGCTTTGAACGCATAATTTACGCAAGATTTTTTGTTATTTCTTTAGTGCGTGTCCTTTGTGGACAAGAGAGGGGTAATGGTTTTGCGGGAGTCGCACGTATGAGTTTTGACCCCAAAGTGAGAGCGACTCTGATGGTACATCCGTGAAGTCAACGAGGTTATCAGTGCGCTAATAACGGGTATAGAGTACGCACAGATTATGGCGTATGTGCTGCGTATGATATTTCAGTTACCATTCATTTAGGGCAGTCTTCTGTATCTTTCGTTTCGTGCAGCGCAACAGTCTAGCTTAGTTGAACTCCAAGGAACATGAGAGCTCGCTTTCAGCTGCACAAATATTTGGGTCCAAATTACTGGGTTAAGCGAAGCCTGGTAGATTTAAGCGGATTTCAGCCGCTTGGGCGCCGTATGGGCCTTTGTAATTGGGAATGACTGTTCCGTGTCAGATGTTGTGAGAAGGTTGTGAAATACTGATCTAATTTCCAAATTTCTGACTTCAGCGACGGTATAGGGACTTGATGGCTGCTTTCGTGCTTTTATTAGATACGGCATGTGCGTTGGTTTGTTCGCTAGACCCGATGACTCTCAGTGCAAGCACGGCGCTTTCCTGTGCCCTGTGGCCGTGCGCGTGCTTGTGTGTTCCCAGGGAGAAGGCCACAATAAAGTTAAGGCTGGGACCTCAAGCTCGGTCGCGACCTCAAACCTCGAGGCTGACCACGAACGCTTCGGACAACCTGACAGCTGGTCACCCTCCGGACGGATCTTCCGGTGGCGGAGGAGTCTTGCGTCCCAGACTGGCAGGGCGCATTCTTTTGTTGCTTACATCGAGGTAGCCCCTTTCATCAGTGTCACCCAGACGGCGACAGTGCCCGACACCGATGGTGACGAGCAAACCAAAATCGGCATTGCGACCCTTTGGGTGTTTCCCCCGATGCCTCCCCCTTCATCAGCGACCGCCTACCTGGCGACGTGGCCCGACAGCAGCTGTGACGCGATGACAATGAAGCCCACTTAGAAGCGACCACAACCGCCACCGTTCGTGGAAGCGGGGACCAGCACTAAGGTCTCTCTCCCGACCCCGGCAAGACGACCGTCACGGAGAGCAAGAAACCAAGTCAGTGACTTTCGTGCAAGGAGTGTGAATCCTCTGTTTCCAGATGGCATCGTCCTTGCTTCAAAGTTTGGACTTTAGAGGCGGAGTTCCGTGGCAATACGACCCCTCTAAATAGCCACATCAAGGCAATCTAATTCCTTTGTGTAGGGAACGAGGGAAGACGACTGCTTTAGAAGCGGACATTTGGTTCAGTGGGTGCATCCTGACCTGTTTAGATGTGTGCTGAGATATGCAGTGAGTCAGATATTCAAAGTGCTCCTACATGGAGTGGGCTTCAGTATCTGGAGCCACTGCAGTTATTTTAAAATAAAAACCCTTTTTCTCTCGTTCTTACTCCTGGACGTACTTATTCCTATGGCTGGAGGATCACCGGCCTAAACACTACCCCGAGTCTCCACCGCGGTGACAGCATACTCAGCCTCCGGTTCGCCATTTCAAATTTGCTTCGGTACATGTGCGATCAAAGTGCTGCATGAAAATCCTATTCCACAAAAGAAATGTACTGAACGAAGCCTCTGAAACCCAAGCAGAGTACCGTGGTACAAAATGTATGCACTGAACGATAACCCGGGTAATATCATCAGCAATTTCGATGACATAGTAAGAGCAGCGGAAGAATTCTATACTGACCTGTACAGCGACCACAGCAGCAAAGCTACTTTCATTCGAATTAGTCATGAACAGAATACAGTGGCCTCTTCTATAACTAGCGATAAAGTTAGAAGGGCGTTGAAAGACATGACCAGGGGAAAAGCTACCACAGAAGATGCAATAACAGTCGATTTCATGAAAGATGGAAGAGATAATACGCTTAAAATGCTTGCGGCCCTTTATACACAATGCCTCACGAATTCTTGTGTATAAGAAAGCTGCAAGAACACCAACATTATACTCATCCATAAGAAGGGAGACGTTAAAGAATTGAAGAATTATAGACCCATTAGCTTGCTTTTAGTATTGTATAAAATATTCACCTAAATTATTTCGAATAGAATCAGGGCAACACTTGACTTCAGCCAACCAAGAGAACCGGCTGGCTTCAGGAAGAGATATTCGACGATGGATTATGTCTATGTAATCAAATACGTAATAGAGAAATCTGCGGAGTACAATCAACCTCTCTATACGGCTTTCATAGATTATGAAAAAGAATTTGATTCAGTAGAGATACCAGCAATCATAGAGGCCTTACGCAACCAAGGAGTACAGGGTGCATACGTGAATATATTAGCAAATATCTACAACGATCGCATAGCAACCTTGGTTCTCCACAAGAAAAGTAGAAAGTTACCTATCAAGAAAGGGGTCAGGCAAGGAGACACAATCTCTCCAATGCTATTCACTGCATGCTTAGAAGTATTCAAGCTCTTAGACTGGGAAGGCTTAGGAGTGAGAATAAACGGCGAATATCTCAGCAACCTTCGGTTTGCCGATGACATTGTCCTATTCAGCAACAATGGGGACGAATCACAGCAAATGATTGAAGACCTTAACCAAGAAAGTGTAAGAGTGGGGTTGAAGATTAATATGAGTAGACAAAGATAATGTTCAATAGCGTGGAAAGGAAACAAGAATTCAGGATCACCAGTCAGCCTCCAGAGTCTATAAAGGAGAACGTTTTTCTAGGTCAAATACTCACAGGTGACCCTGATCATGAGAATGAAATTTACAGAAGAATAAAATTGGGCTGGAGTGCATACGCCAGGCATTACCAAATCCTGACTGGGTGATTACCACTGTCGTTGAAAAGAAATGTGTACAATCATTGTATTCCACCGGTGCTAACATATGGGGCAGAAACTTGGAGGTTAAAAAAGAAGCTCGAGAACAAGTTAAGGACCGTACAGAGAGCGATGAAACAAAACAAATATTAGGCCTAACGTTAAGAGACAGGAAGAGAGCGGTGTGGATCAGAGAACAAACGAAGATAGCCGATATTCTAGTTGACATTAAGCGGAAAAAGTGGAGCTGGGCTGGCCATGTAATGCGTAGGATGGATAATCGGTGGACCATTAGGGTTACAGAATGAATACCAAGAGAAGGGAAGCCCTGTCGAGGACGGCAGAAAACTAGGTGGAGTGATGAAGGTACGATATTTGCAGGTGCAAGTCTGAATCAGCTAGCGCAAGACAGGGGTAATGGAAGATCGCAGGGAGACGCGTTTGACCTGCATTTGACATAAATACAGGCTGATGCTGATGATGAAGTTCATGTGTGTCAGATTGTCTTCTTACATTTTTTGATTATTTTAATAATTTCTGTATCGTTATCAGTCGATAAATATCTTGTTTTTTTTGTTTAGTCCAACTCTGACCTTTTCACTGTGTTCGCTTGAGTACAGCAACAAGCAACCGGCTTTTATACCCTGTCGACGACTTCGCGCCGACGGCAAATGGGTGATAAGCTGTCACAGATGATGATTGTGACATAATGCCATTGCTTGTGAAACGGGACGGTGACAAACAGTCACCTAGCCTGCTTGAAATAATCAGCTATACCATACATGTTTTTCATTCCATCAATATTTATACATCCCCATAATCTTCTTTTTCTTCATCAAGACTACCTATGCAACTGCTACATGGCGTGCCACCTGGTGCAATAATTTGCCAGCGCAATGCAGATGGTGCACGTAAGACGCTACACGGCGCGCATCTCACATCGCAAGACAAGTGTCAGGATACGATGATAATGATGATGATAATAATGATTTAGAGACAACTACCCAGCTTGATTTAATCAGGTACACAATATATATTTTTTTCTAGCATTCATGTATCATCATCTTCATCAGCCTATATTTATGTCCACTGCAGGATGAAATCCTCTCGCTGCGATCTCCAATTACCCCTGTCCTGCTCTAGCTGATTCCAACTTGCGCCTGCGATTTTTCCTAACTTCTACGAATTTCCTACATTTCCGCATTCATGTTAATAACTCCTTAAAATGATTATTCTTCCTCAAACCTTCTGCATTGTACCGTTACCTGTGCATCTGCTACATGGTATTCTACCTGGTGTAATAATACGCAACTGCAATGCAAAATTTGCACGTATCGATGCTACGCGGCCCACATGTCAGTCACATCGAGTGTATTGGTGAAAAAAAAGCAGGGAAGAGATTAATACGGCCGTATCTCTTAGGGTAATAGGTAGCGGCACAAGGCAGATATTGAAGGAAGAAAACAAATATTAAGGAGATGTATACAGAAATGTTACATTAAACCCTGTGGAGCATACCTGATTAAATCAAGCAGGCTAGGTGATGTCACCATTTGTAACAGCCCCGTTTCACAGGCGATGCAATTAAATCATTATCATCATCGTCGTATCTCCCCGCGCGCTAGGGCGCGTTTATAGGGCATTTTTCCGCGGCCTGATAGCAAGCGCTTGCGTGGCTTGGGTGGAGGAAGAAGAAGCCCCTTCGAACGGCAGTGTTTAAAATGTGCTCTGGCCAATTCCCCGTAGTGGGTAAGCGCCACGGCTGAGGATCAAGCAAGCAAGCAAGCAATGCTCTGCTGGAAACAGTGCATCCGCCCAAGGCCGAAGATCTCTTGCAACGTATACCGTTACCGGTAAGTACGAGATCGTTCTTCCTCGTTTGCCAACGGGAAACACCGTTCTTAACTCAGTGTTCCTACATGCGGGCCTCGCTGGTCGGCCGTACCGCGCCCCGGATTTCCATGATGCCCTGCTCTCGGTGCTCCATACCAAGGACATTCTCGGAGCAGGCCAGTATCAGAGGAGCAATCTATGGCTCGTCACCTGTGCCTACAGCCTTTACAAACAGAAGCTCGTCGATAAAGGTGAGCTACTAGTCGAAGGACTGAAGTGCCTTGTCTTCGACCCAGAAAGCCGGAACATCAAAATGAAGCGTCTTTGGCTTCATCCTCACCTAGGACAGAGACGTATTATTGAGGAATTGGAACCATGTGGCATGTTGCAATCTATAACCAGAGAAATGTGGCGTTGTGAAGTCATGGAGAGTTGGCGGATGACGATTCGCGATGTAGAATTCACGCTCAAAGAAGGCGCCTCTACCTGTTCCCTCCCTCATTTTCTAACGATCTTCAGACATCAATGCTTAATTTTAATTCCTGTACGACCTCCATTGTGTCTTCGATGCAATAGAGTAGGGCACATATGAAGACAGTGCATAACATCACACTGCGCGAGCCGTTATGGTCATAACGCCGAGGCATGCGTTGGCACGTATGCTGACAAGCTTCGTGGTAGTAAACCGGTGGACGATGACACCACTGTTAACCATCTTATGGATGTGAGATCGTAGATGCCTCTGGCGAAGCGACTGCTGAGGACCACCGGGCTGAGGAAGTACAAGTATCGCCAGGTGCGGACACAGCTACACCAAAGGCTATTGAAGAACGTACAGTGACCAACCGTGAGAAGGACCGTTGTGCAACGTGGGCCGAATCACCACCATTTCGGGACCAGCTTCATCCTGCCGAGGATACTGAAATGACTGAGACGTCCAAGAAGCGTCGAGCGTCGCCAGATGACTTGGAGTGCTCTGGGAAAGAGCCCAAGGTCGCCGCGGCGAAGGCGAAGAAACCCCTTCATGGAGCCCCTGCGAGTGCAGATGCCGCTGCAGTTCAAGAAGTTCCTGCAGTTGCGACTCCTCAAAGGGGCGGGATAGGTAAAACAAAGGTAGCATCGCTACGTGTAGGCACTGCGCCTCAGTAGTGAAATTATGGCGGGCGCCCATCCTTTAACGTCTGGAGCACTGAATGTCCGTGGCTTACGTCGTAAGCGAAGGCAGGGTCAATTGCTACACTTGTTGCGTAGCCGAGCGTTAGATATTATTGCAATTCAGGAAACAAAAAAAGGAATCTGATGACGACACAGGAGCTGCTGTAGCTCCATTTCTTTCGGAGTATGAAGTATTTGTCAGCGACGCTGTTGGTGTCTCTGGAGGATGTATGATATTTGTGAGGGAAACGCGGCAATGCAACGTGTTGGGACTGTATAGAAGGGAGCCTTGTGTCGTGTGATGTCAATATTGATAGTCATGTTTCGAGGTTTCTTTGCGTGTATCCGCTAAGTAAGGCAAGTGACCGGGAGGACTACTTGCTCTCAGTGACCCAGCACTTACGCAATGACCGTTCATTAATGGTCTTAGGTGACTTTAGTTGTGTGTGTAGTGCACAGGATCGGGCGTGTACAAGGCAACGCCATGATACCAGTGTTGACGTTTCGAATGCCATGACATGTGACTTTACCAGCTCGTTGATGTAGGGGAGCATGAAAAAGTCCCACTTCGCTACACATACTTTCAAGGTACATCTCATGCAAGGCTTGATCGGATTTATGTATCATTACCTATCCTCCCTAGACTAAACGGCTACAATCTGCACCCTGTGTTCTTCAGTGATCATTGTTTGGTGTCGGTTTGTTATGGTAACCGGCAGTGTCCAAGTTCGCGGATGAACTGGAATTTATGGAAAATAATAATCTTTTACTCTTACATAAGCCTTTTCTCATGCGCTTTCCGAAATTCTTATTAAAGTATCAAGTCGCAGTTCTTTATCTCTCTCTGCGCAATGGGAGATATTCAAGCAACAAGTTAAATAATAGCTATTGAAGAAGCTTCCATATTGTCTTGAGAAAAAATCAAAATATAAGAGTTGTGCAAGTTGCTAGATCAGCTACACCAACTTGAACGCCTTGCATCCTGGCAAGTACATTGAGGACATTTACAACGTTAAGACACAAATGCAGACAATGGACACTGAGAGATACAGAGGTGCACTATAGTGCGAGCGTGTACTCGTCCGTATTTGGAGCAACACCCTTGCAGTCGTTCGCTTGGTGATGAGCTTCAGCATGCTCTGTCGAAACAAGTTCTCGAGATAGAGTATACTGGAGCAATTGTTAATTATCAGGATAGAATAATGAAAGCGTTCACGGATCATTATGAGAATATCTTTGAGTGTCATAAAGTAATTATTAGTGAAGCTGTAACAGAAAATTTTGTATGGTTGCTGCCACAGATCAATCAAGAAGAATGCAATGACGTTGATAGACACATATGTATCAAGTAACTTGAAGCAACCATTGATTCGCTAACTAAAGGCAAAACTACTGGGCCTGATGGCTTGAGTGCGGAATTTTATCAGTGCTTTTGCTCTATATTGGCTCCCTTTATGTTTAAGGTGTATGAAGAAGCTTACAGGATTGTATTCCTACCTGCCACGCTCTATAAAGGGCACACAGTACTTATCCCAAAAAGCGGTGATGCAACAGAATTGCAGAAAGTTGAGGTACATCGCTCCATATCTCTTTGCCACGTGGATTGTAAAATATTTGCTCAGATATTAGCTAGTCGCCTTCAAGACGTAATTCGATCTGTGGTGGGAGACTATCAAACATGTGGCATTAGAGGAAGATCAATCCAGACAAATATCCACGTTGCACACGGTATGTGCTAGAGTGTGTAGCAGAAAGTGCGGGTCCGGTTGCAAGAGTTGAGGTTCATTTGGCAAAAGCATTTGATAAAGTTAATCACTACTTCTTGTTTCGTCTTTTAGAGCGCATAAAGATTGGGTCTCTTCTTTTTAAAGGTATCTCCATCTGTTATGCTAATGGCACAACAAGGGCCATAGTTAATGGTTGTCTATCTGAATCTATCTGCCTCAGGGCGTCGGTAAGGCAAGGTTGTCCCTTGTCTCCTGTATTATTCGCTTTGTACTTGGAACCGCTTTGCGCACGAATTTTGAAGGATCATACCTTTCACGGGTTCAAATTGTTATCCAATGAGATCCGGGTACTTGCCTATGCAGACGACATAGCTATCTTCTGCACTGACAAGAAAAGTGTAGAGACTGCTCTTGCCATAACGCAACAGTTTTGCCCAGCTTCTGGTACAACAGTGAACTTAGAGAAGAGTTCAGGGTTTTGGTTCGGTCTGTGGCGTACAATGCCAACTCACTTCGCAGGTATTCAGTGGAGGCAAGACTAAGTACTTAGGTGTACCCCTCTCTCAATATTTCAATAGTAATCCACACTGGTCAGCGGAAGTTGCAGAAGTACAGCGTAAGGTTAAAAACTGGCAGGGGTGGCACTTGTCCGTATTGTAAATATTTAGCCGAGCTGAAGCTTGCAATGTGTTCCTAGCAGCTCGACTTATGTATGTCCTCCAGGTATTGCTGGCGACTTAGGTCCTCCAGGTACTGCTCGCGACTTAGGTTGTACGCTTTCCATCGAGTGTTTGCTACTTATGTATGGAGCTCACGTGTTGAGGCCATGCGGTGTGATAACCTTTTTTTTCCTCTTGCGAGTGGTCGTCTTGGCCTAGTTGATCTATTTGTTAGGCAACTTGTCTCCCGGTTATTCTTTCGTGATGTAAACATTCCATTTCTATGAGAGGTGTTACAACTCAATTAACTTCAATAAATAGTTGTGTCGTCACCTTATAAAGATGCACCACCTACTCCTTGGGGCTTCTTGAAAGAGGTTGGTGAAGGCTTTCACTTTCTTAAGGCTCGCTTTAGCATGGAATATATTTTCACTGCATCCCGTAAAGAAATTTCGGCTGCACAGATAGACACATTGTTTCCTGTTCCCCATTATCGTGCGCCTTATTTCGAATGTTAGTACCTAGATGTACTTAAGTGTTTTCGTCGAATGATCATTCCTCCAGGGATCAAAACTTTTTTCATTTAAGTTATATTCGGCAACCCTTTCTTTGAAAACCTGGTTAGAAAAAAGTGGGGCTGTTTCGTGCCGTGGTCTACAAACTGCCGTTTGTGTCCACTTGCTGAAACGATTGATCACTGTTTTGTCGATTGTAGGGAGGCCGTGTTCTTTTGGGACATTCTCCAAAGAACACTTAAAATAAAACAGCGAAGCTTGCACTAGGCCGCGCAAAGCTCGAGACACAGCGAAGCTGCCCGATCGATTGCGTCATGACCTAAAAAATAGATACCTCGCATAACCAAGCACAACTGAGGCCTAGCCAAAGCCGAACCTAGCTGCTACGAAGTTCAACCTAGATACAACCAAGTTCAACCTCGACATAGCCAAGTTCAACCTAGCTAGTACCAGGAGACGCAATCGATCGGGCAGCTTCGTTGTGACTCGACTTTGCGCGGCATAGTGCAAGCTTTGCCTCCCCATTACGACGACAGAAGAGAAGTTAAAATGCACGCTGGACTGATTAGCGGCCACGCAGCCAGCTATGGAAGAAGACGACGACAACGAACGTGGGAGCAGTGGCACGAGCGCATGCCGAGCACGAGTACGTGCGCTAACCGAGGGGCGCCAACGAGCCAGCTGCGGAAGATTACGACGCTCGGGCCAATTCTCATTATGATTATTTCGTGAAACGCGCACTTTTCACGGCTGGCTTAACCAGCTTCGCTGTTAAAAGATTTAGACATCACACCATAAAGAATTCGTTTCTTAGCTTTTAAAGATCCCTGTGACCCACCTTATGACATGTACGTGCTTATTGGCCAAAATAGCCTTTGGCGCAGTAGAATGTATGACAGGCATGCTGAAGTGAGTAAGTACGAACTTTATTGAGGTACTGAGGAGAAAGAATTAAAGCGGGGACGGAGGCCCCGCCAATCAATCTGGTGGCTCCACCCAGGTCAGGGCCAGTAGACAGAGTCCGTCGGCGACAGCCCGGGCCCTCTGGACAGCCTTGAGCTGTGCGATGAGCTCTCTGCTTCTGAGCGTTGAGTCCCAGGAGGACTGGTCAGGAAAGTCCGTGCCCGGGTTGGCAGGGCACAGCCAGAGCATGTGTTCGAAGTTTTTGTATTCGTGGCCGCGGTGTGGCCATTCAGTAGGAAGGTCAGGATTGACCCTGCGTAGTGTTGTTGTTGTGATGTATGTCCTAGTCTGCAACTATCTAAGTGACGGCCTGTGCTTTTTTTAGGTTTTGCTGAGGAGGAGGAAAAATTCTTCGTGCTAACCTATGATTAAAAGTGATTTCGTGGTATGCTGTACCACCGCGAAGCACTTGGTTGTTTTTTCGGGAACCTGCTGCCTATATTCGTAGTACGCTGCACTAGAAACAGCTGTCGGACCGGATGCCTTTATTGGACGCTTGCACATGCTCGCCTGACTTTGAAATATGTACCTGTAGCGCTTTCTTGTTTCTTTTGTTGCTGAAGATGCTGCTCCCATCTCACGAAGAAAAGAAAAAGCTTGCGTGGCTCAGTGGCAGAGTACCTGACTCCCGCGCCGCGTGCCCAGGTTTGATCCCGACGTGAATTGGGTACTTTTTCGCACTTCTCTCAAAAGCGGTTACGGACACCAGACTCCGGCGGCGGCGGCGGCGGACACCATCGCAAACCGAAACGGCTATTGGAATGAGCCCATAACAGCTTACGCTGTGAAAAAATTCAGAGCCCTTCCACATACACTCTTAGCCAAGTCCTGGCTAGAATCCACGCGCGCAGGCAGGAAATCAGATCAAATTACGGCCGCTGATATACCGTTCGCTAAGTAGCTCCATAGGCGGCCCCCCAGAGACAGCGGCCCATTTTCAAGCGGCTCAAGTTTAGGCGGCCCAATTCCAAGCGGCCTTCAGAATAGGCGTGAGCAAAGTTATGCAGGATTTTAAGTCAAATTTGTCCTGGCTATGTGCGGCCTACCATAGACGTGACTGCTCTAAAGGCGGCCTTAAGCGTATGCGTCCCGAACACCACTTGCGGGGAAAAAAAGCGAATTTAAACTTCATCGGCAATTATCGTTGCAAATTCCGCAATCAGGAGTCACATAGCCTAATTAGAAACATATTCATCAGGGCAAATTACACACTCATCGATTTAACAACACTGTATGGCACATCACGTGGAATCGAACCCACGTACACTCGCATTTGTACAATCCCAAAGCAGACATCCTAATGATTACAGCACAGCGCCATTACGCTCGGGGTTGTTCTTTTACGGGGATATATAGCTACGAAATGTATTTGAGGAATCTGCGGCAGTGGGTGGCGTTTTTCTGCAGTGCTGTGCTGTTGGGTATCGGAATGTGTTTGCGTTTGCATCATTTGTGTTCCTTGCTGCTGGCACGTCTACACGTTTATCTTTCACCGGTGGCCGCTTTTCACCGGCTAACAAATATTAAACGTTATCGCTAGGCACAGGACGCGCCTGCATGTATCGGACGTTTCTCGAACGTTATCGATGCTTCTATCCGTTATCTGTTATCACCGACGCTCATGTAATCTGATTGTATGAGCGACGCGAATTGTCTAGTACTGTCTGGAAGACACGCGGGCACCAGGGATTACTCTGGAACCTTCGATCACTCATTTACAAAAGCCGACGCGTTTCGCCGCTGATCAGATTTCGACGATCGCCGACTTTGTTCGCCGCTAACGTTGTGCTACGAGTGTAGCTTGCTTTTGTGGGCACAGGCTCGCCCAATAAACAATCAGTTTCGTCATACACACTTTTACGACTGTTTTCTTCACCGCAACAACTACGTGACACTACGATTAACGCTGGAAGGAAGCCAACGTCGACGACTTGAGAACCTTACTTCACGGCTTGTCGTCACCGCTGGAAAATAACAGCTCACGATCGAGTGCTTCTCCAGTCCATGTATTATATCTTCTCCGAAAATACGCGGATATAAGGTATAGCGCCAACCATCCACGTATGTGAAGTTAATTCGAGTGTGTACTTGTGAGGATTTTTTATTTTTTTCCGCCAGTTCCATTCGTATATGGTCAACTGCGACGTACGCCGGTACCAGTGTCACGAAGCCATTTCGACGTGCCTCACACTATACCGTGTATGCGTTCTTTTCATGTGCATTGGTTTACAGTTTGGTTCATTCCGCTGTAAGCTGTTGTCCTGAATTAGCAGCGGGTCGTTAGCGTTCTGGAGCGCATGCATTCCAGCAATTGGAGATTGCGTATGCCGATACCCGCGTCACATGCATCGGCACGCATGTTTAAATTACTATTGTGTCCACTTGTTGCGCGTGCACTGCTTGTGTACTGTGGCAGCGCTCGCTCTGAAAGCTTCTAAGGCCATCTGCACTCATGCATGTGTGTGCAACATACATGCACAGGATGGACTTGCCGGCTAGTTGGATGAGCACTGTGAAAGAAGAAATAGCGCAAGACAAGGACGACGAAAAAACGTGAACCACATCACAAAGCGCTGGTGTGGTTCATGCTTTTTCGTCGTCCTTGTGTTTGCGCTGTTTCTTCTTCCGCGATACATGCACACCACAGCAAGGTGCACGTAAGTTTCGGGGCATGGGGGTTACCTTCCTTTTCCCCGTTTCCTCTCAGTGTCAATGGCACAGTGGATTGCCCCGAATTGTGCACGTTTCGTCATCTGCTTCTCACAGAAACGTTCCAGAAAAACCCACCAAAACCAGGCACATTTGCAAAACTTAACTAGGCAAGACGAAGCTCCATAGAAAAAAAGTGGTATTGAAGGCTTTCAGTATTTTTCTTTACTCCAAAATGGTTGCGCTCTCGTTGCTTCCATGTACCCATAGGGCAGTGTTAGTCAAAAAAACATGAATTTCTGAATTCCTTGCCGAAATAAGCTTGTGAAATTATTTAGGTGCTAGAATCCTGGGTTTCTAGCAATCTTTGAAAAACCTTTATTTCTGAAATGTCATTTTCAAGGCATTGCAAGCCCTTGAATTTTTTTAAGTAATGGAAACTCCTTAAATTTGTACACTTGGCTAGACTTAGCAGACATTGCCAAGCATTTTTTAAATTTCTTTGACACACTCTCGCACGTCACAGAGAATTGTCTGTGGAGCTAATAGAAGGAACGTGAAATCCTTAAACCTGAAATACAAAGGAGCTGCGGATACAAGTTTTAGGCGCATGGAACCAGTACCTAGTGTACATGGAGGAACAGAAGAAGCAGAAAGCTCAACAGTAGAGGTATTCGAAGAGAAGCCGTGTTGAAGAGTAAATCGAGAGCTACAGACACAATAAAAAGAAACTAGAAATGACTATTGCTTAATTGATGGTGAAAAGTTGAGCCAACAAATGACATCACATACACTATCAAATCAAAGAGTATTCAAAAACTGCAAATTTGCAGTTCCAAGCAGTTAATTGTGCTATTTCAGAAAAACGTCAACCACTTTCTTGAAATGCCTCCTTGTGTGTGCGTTAAGGCACTGTGCGCGTTAGGGATGGGCGGTGAAAGGCAAATTAACAGTTTCAAATGTTAGAAATCAGTGAAATGCTATTTGGTTTTGTTTTTTTTGTTTGCATTATAATTATCGATGGTGTTGTTGAACAAGTTATTGCCTGTCCAAGCTACTAAACACATGCATGAGGTCCTTGAAGCTAATATGTTGGGGCCCCGAAAGTACTTGAAAACCCTTGCATTTTTTCCTTCAATATTTATATGAACCCTGTAGAACAACTGTCATGAAGTAGAAAGCTTGGCTGTGCAGGGACTTATACGCAGAGCACAGGAAGACTAGAAATGCAGTAGTAGGCATGGAGAGCCCTGCAATAAAAGTGCCACATCTGCTCGTCTGCCTTATGTTTCTGCAGTGACTGTTGCATTTTTAATACAAGTGCGCTTTCTGTTTTACTCCAATATATGCAAGATTACCAACTCCAGTGTGGGGCAGTCCTTCAGCCAGTGCAGAAATCTTTCTGTACATCCCAGTGAGCTCTGTCATTTGTCCAGCATTGTATTACAAGATTTGTTAAGTGGTTTAGCAGAATATGAGCAGTATACTCTTAAATTAGCTGTTTATTTGTATGCACACGTTCATGTCCTCAGTTTGGTTGCATGATAAATTGCCATACCTCAATTGACACAAGAAACAATTTTATCAAAGTTTAATAAAATCCAAACAGTAATAATCATCACAACAATATAATGACATGCATTTCTTTTAGTACGTTACAGCCCATGTCTTGGCACTGTATTAATTCAACTATACATCACAAGTACTGTCTCCTGACCACTATTATTCACAGGTGTAGAACGATCACAGTAATTGTTCAACAAATATCACAATGATTAGTGACATACACTTTGTAACTGCTTTACATGATCACAATGTACACAAATGGTCCCTGTGTACCTACACATGATTACACAGTGCCACCTGAGTTCTATTACTCCCAGGTGTAAAACCAACAAAGCAGTTCTTTAAAAACTATCACAGCGCTTAGTGACATACATGTTGCAACTCCATTGTAAAAGCATAATACAAACACATGAACACACAGACTGCTTGCAGTGGGCCTACATGTAAATACCACCGCGTCAGTACTATTTCACAAGTGTAAAACCAACCAAGCAGTTCGTTAAAGAATATCACAGTGCTAAGTTACATAGATTCTGTAACTGGCTTTATACAAACATGAGATCATACACGAAGCTAGCGGTGCACCTACATAGAAGTGCGGCCATCTGGGCACCATTATTTGCAGGTGTAAGCTCAAAATAACAGGTCGTTATAGTGACACACATTTTGTAACTGCCTTATATAAACATAGTACAAACACGTGAATGCAAAAAAAAGCTTGCTCTATGCCTACACAAAGAGACCAACACAACAGGTAAACACCACTTTGAAGACACATGTTACTGTGGCAAAGCGCAGTGCTCTGCCAGTTGAAACTGCCATCCAGAAAAGTACTCAGCAATGCTTAAACCACACGCAATAAAGTGCTAAGATGTTGTGTCTAACGTACCTATTTCAATTCAAATTTCTTTATTATAGGGCTCTCTTCCAGATAAGGCATCTGACCAAACTGACCTGATTTTACACCTGCTACATGCATACAATGCACTCAGATATAAGTAACTGGTAATACTAATTATAAAAGGCGTTTAGAAACTTGATAGTGTGATGAAGATGTATGACTACAAAAGTGGTGTCCCCCTCGCACTTGTTAAAGAGAAGTAAGTACGAAACTTGTTCTTTTTCACCTTTTGCATTAATGAACATCCGGAAACCTCAAACCCACAATAAAATACTGCTGTGTTAATAGTGTTATGAATAATTTTTTGTGAAGGCTTTTTACAGACAAGTTGTGGTCTCGTTTCTGGAGGTTGAGCTGTATCATGCAGAATAACATGGAAAGTGGTCACATGGAGTGGTTGCAGGATATGCATCGGGTGATGCAAAATATCTTTTGTCAACAAAAAAAAAGGAAATGAGGTCAGCCCTGATTCTCTGTTGATCCCAAATTCTTTGGAAAGCTGCTTCCTATTTGAAACTGATGCTATTTGTTTCAGTTCCTGCATTTGCAACTTGATTTCTCTCCAATCTCAGGTTACACACTCCATGTCGAACATGTTGCGCATAACTATATGACGGTTCAAGGCAAGTTCAACAGGATCGAAATGCAGTTGGGCCAAAAGATTCTTTAAACCTGCTAAGGAGTGGCCAGCTAAAGAATGTCCTGTAACGGTCATCACAGCACCAAAAAACCTTTCACGGCCTCTGTCTGTATCAAAGATGATTCCTTCGTTGGCGAGCACTCTCAACACTTGAATGAAATCTTCAAAAAAATTTAACTGGGCATTATGCTTCTTCGGGTCAGCTGTGTGACCAACCCGCATCAAAAAGATGCTAGACAGTTTAGAACGCTGAGAAGGTGGCATGTTTAATATTGTTAAATAAATTACACTGAGCTTGCCCAATTTGCCTCTTTTGGTACCAATCGGGTTAGCAAGTTCTACGTCATACACAAGAACAACATTTTCTTGTGTATGTTAAAAATGGGATGCGAATGAACCCTTGTTCTATCCCAGAAGTCACTAAGTACAGAGTCAGTCTCCATTCCGCAGGGCTTCCTTACATAGTCAACAATGTTTGGGAGCCCTAGCACATTTTGAAGGAGGTTTGCTAACTGTACAACATAAGTCTTTGCTTCCCTGTGAGCTTTACCAGAGTTGGCGGCATATAGATACCCACATTTCGGTAGTGTAGCTTTCTCAGGCGGTCACTTTTCATTTGCTCAATATCAATGCTTCAGCTGCATCAAACATCTTTTTTACCTCTTCAGCAACAACATCAAAACAATCTTATGACACCTGTGTTGTCCTTCTAGTCGGCTACAATGACCAGTTAATCTAGCAACCACACTGACAGTCTCTCTACTATCTTCTAATGGGGGAGAGGTGTGTCCCACCATGCGTTCCACATTGTTGTCACTATGTGGGCTGGCCGGGGAGGCAACAACTGTAATAGGTTTGCATATTTTAAAGTGATGCTTATACTGTGTTATAACACCAAACATAGTCTTGCTCTCACTGCACAAGAACACTGGCTCGCAGTCGTGGTGAAAAGCTTTCGTATGTTGAGAAGATGAGGTGTATGCACTACAAAAAAAGTCACAGTGGTAGCACACATGTTGCCCTACCAGGCCTGGTTCGGTTCCTTCTGACACTACTGCTGATGCTGACGTGCTGCTGCTTGCCTCGTACACTGTTGCAGCTGCAGTAGACATGGCAGTCTCTGTATCTATTGCAGCCGTGTCATCGGTCATGTTAACTTCAGGTGGTATCGGGCTCACTTCTGCAACAGAGATGTCGTTTGCCCCTTGAGGGCTCTCGTCATCAGGACCAATAATTTCGTAGGCATTGTCTCCTGCGTCGAAGGACCAATAAGAACAGCTTGAATTAATAAACATAGCTCTCAAAAATACGGACATCAAAACCTAATCAAAACCTTTGCACATCAGTGACCAGGCTTAATGAATAATACTTGCAGCAGGAGTTACACAATGGTGTGTGTTCACTACAGTAAAGCCTCATCAGAAGAGATACTCAAACAGGCACGGGAAACATGTATCTGGAAACCAAAAATTTTAAAAACACTGAGGAGCTAAACTAGATCACTTATTATGCATCATCACTAAAGTATGTTTAGATATATCTGAAGGAATAATTGCTCAGGGTGGCTTAAAGGGCCCCTAAACCACCTCTCGATATTTCTTAAACATTTCAAGTAAACACACGCATCGAAATCAGAACGCCGTCACGATCAACGATGCCAAACGCGGGGGCAGTGCTATGCACCGCGGGAGCGCCACAAAATGAAGAAAACCACCCCGTGCTCCTCTCCGGACTTTTCCTGCACCCCCCCCATCGTCCTGACGTCACCAGGCTGTCTCTGATGATGTCATCGGTTTCTGGTGCTGTGGATTGGTCGAACGACAGTGTACGACTGCCGGCAAGGTCTGCAAGCAAAACACGCGCTCCCTCTTCCTCGTCGCATTGCTTGCCATGCCATTGTGGGCAGCCAGTGGGGGCAAAGAACAGAAACACCGACAGAAGGGTCTCCCGATGAGGCTCTTCAACACAGCCAGTCACCATACGACTCCACTATATTGGCGAGGCTCATTAGCAGCACCCCTAGCAGGACGACAGGCCGGCACGGCAGCAACAGAGCTCATTGGCGATGCCTGTCACATTACATGTGGAGGTGTACTCGGCGAGGAAAGACGATACCGTGCAGACGGCGCGTACCAGATGATAGAGTGAAATGAGCGGGGACTACTTTTCGATCGTCAAACACACGTAACTCTGCTATTACTGCACCGGTGTGAAAAAATTCTCGTGGCTACATGTTCGTTGCCGTATCGTGTACAACTGCAACACCGCAACTAAATTTCGACCTCTGGGTGGTTTAGGGGCCCTTTAAAGAAGATGTTCACAGCACTCTGTTTTTTGGTGACTGCAGATTGTATTAGCTTGTTCCCAATTTCTGGAGTTTACACACTCCACTTTGCAAGCCTCCTTCTTGCTCGCAATACCTTTAAGGTACTCTTGATGCTCGTCAGCTTCAACTGCCGACACTTTCTGCGCTGCACTGTCCTCGTTGTCCTCCTTTTCTAATTCATGTTTAAGGCGACATGTGCAATTAACTTGTGTGAGGATTGCATAATCTTTAAGTCCTTCAGAGCACACGAGGTGCACGAAGTGAATGTGTCTGGGTTGTGTCGCTTCGAAATAGTGAAGAATACTTGAAAAGTCACCCTTAATAACAAAGGTGTCTCTTGCATGCAATGCTGTTAACCGTGGCAAACATTGCAAAACCATCCAAACCATTTTCAAATGTCTCTTACAACCAAGTGTCTCTTGTAACGAGATTCTACTAAATATTTTTCATCTACGGATCATCTGCATGCACAGTATAATCACAAAGACATGTTGCATGGAATGGGGAACCAGGAAACAGCTCATACTCTTACTTTTTGTCCCTTACATAAGCAGCTGATAACAATATGACAAAAAGCGGGTGAAGAGGCTAGCATAGAAGATGATCCTTTGCCGCAGGGGCGTCTGCGTCAGCAGGCGTTTGGTGTGTTGCGACACCATGGACCCGAGCACATGGGGGGTTGGGACCCTCCCGCGTCTAACCGTGCGCGGCTTAGCCGTGTCCGTGGAAAAGGGGATCCTGGAGGTTGAGCCGAAGCCGGGAGTTTGGACCTTTAGGCCCCCCCGCGGAGGCAACACACCTCTTTGGCCTCGGCTTCACGTAGACGGCACCCCGGACTGACCCACCCGGTGGAAATCGGTAGTTAACCTTTTCCTGTCTCTCTCTCTCTCTCGACCTTCGCCTTTCTCTCTCTCTTTGCATCTCTCCTGTCTTCTTTTCACTACACTTCCTTTTACTTCCAATTTTCCAGGGAGCAAGGGTTAACCTGTTGTAATTTATCCAACCTTGGGATCTATTATATTAGTTATAGTGGCTATGTACAGCTGGCGTCTGCGTCTCCTTCGGGTCTCGTAGCGTCCCCTTGTTGGTAGCTCGGTGTGGGTGGCTGGCATAGCTGCCGAAATCAGTGTTACCTTTATGGCTTTTTCGTCATTTCCCCCACTCCTTGATCGCCTCCTAAACGAGGGCGCACCGAAGAAGTTTTCAAGTTTTTGGCCACCAAGTAGATAACTTTCCCACGATTTCACGTGAACACTCAGAGAAAACTGAAAAGTCAGCAAGAATCATCTCACTTTCCTGGTTGCGAATCACTGATTGAAACTTTTTGGCCCAGGTTACAAAGTCTCCAAGTTGGCAAGCGGGGAGCTATTTCTTGACTCCGCGATAAAATGCAATATGAAAAGCTACCTAAACTTGTGTCTTTCGGGCCATTCCTGTGAGTGTCACCCCCCCACCGTTCTATGAACACCATTCGCGGTGTCATCTCCTATGATGATCTAATGGAGCTTACTGAGACTGATCTTTGGAGGGATGGAGTGACCAGAATGTCATCAATGTGAAAAGAATTAAGAGAGACGTGATGGTAAAGAGATCACCCAAAGCAGCTAATCCTAACATTCGGCTCAAGTGTGCTTCCCGAGATTATCGAGACAGGCTATGTAAAGATCCGAGTCAGGCCCTATATCCCGAATCCCTCCGCTGCTTTCAATGCCAGAGGTGTGGCCACAGTTCTCAGAACTGCCGAGGCCGAATAACCTGTGCCAAATGTGCTGATGAACATCCGTCTGAATCTTGTGAGAACGCGCCACACTGTGTAACTGTGATGGGGAGCACGCCACGTACTCGCGGTCCTGTCCATCTTGGAAGAAGGAGAAGGAGATCGTAACGATCAAGTCAAAGAGACATATCATTCAGAGAAGCACGAAGGCGGGTTTCCTACCTGCCGAAGAATAGCTTTGCTGAAGTTGGCGCGTCAGGGGGCAGCGCCACAACGGCCTCGGCGGCTGCCCGGCCCGCACACGTGAGCCGGCGGTGACGCCATCCGCCCCCTCGGCGGCTCGCAGCTAGCGCTGCGCCGCCATGCCAGAAAAAGGGGCCATCGACCTCACGGCTGGTGGCCTCAAGGGTCTCGTCTCTTGAGACGAGGCCCTCCACGTCCAACACAGCGCTTGCACGAGCGCTGTTCCAGCGCCCTGCAAGAGGCGATGGACACAACAACCAGCCAGACGGCGCATCAGCGCCTAGTGAGCGGCGAGATTCTCGCGATCGCTCCAAGAAAGAAAAATCCCGCATCACACAGGTCCCGACGAAGCTCTGTGACTGATTTGCATTTCCTGAACACACAGCACAACCCATATTTCAATTATAACACGCAAATTACAATGGAACTTAGGGGTCTCCTTTGTAACCTTGATGATGTCAAAGAGCTCCTTCTTAAATATAGTCCGAGGGTGCTGTGTGTCCAGGAGACGCATCTCAAAGCCGACAACACAACCTTTTAAGGCACTATGCCATTTTTCGGAAGGACCGCGACGACGCTCTGCCGCTCGTCGGGTGGTGTCGCTATCAATAGCAGATAAAGGTGTTGCCTGTCGGCAATTGAACCTCCGAACTTCCCTTGAGGCAGTTGCTGTCCGAGCAATACTGTTCGTAAGCTAGGCACAATTAGTTCTATTTACGTCCCTCTCCTTGTTATCAACTTTCCAAGACACAGTTTCAAAGCTTCATTGATGAACTTCCTCCGCCATACATAGTTGTCGGTGATGTGAACGCTCCTAGCCCCTTATGGGGCGACTCTCGTTTAGATGCCCGACGACGCCTTATAGAAAATTTCTGTTTTCTTCAGGGCATCTATACTTAACAAGAAAGAGCCAACTTATTACAGCGTTACACATAACACATACTCATCATTGATTTAAGTATAGTATCGAGTACTCTTAATTCCGTATCTTGGAGTGGTCTGTTCTCAGGAACCCCTTTGGGAGCGGCCATTTCCCAGTTATGCTAAACTAACAAAACAAGATACATGCTTGCCACATTTTCCTCGATGGAACATGGACTCGGCCAACTGGAAATGTTCCGAGAGCTTACGTATTTAGGCGGAGATGAAATTGCTGTTTTTAATGTATAAGACGCTGTTGCATACCTACAGGTTTCATTATTAGCGCTGCAGCTAAATGTATTAAGCAAACTAGCGGATTAGCTAATAAGCGTCGCATCCCATGGTGGAACGACGAATGTCGGAAAGCGCGCAAAAATTCAAAACATGCTTGGAGATTGCTTCGCAATTCTCCCAACTGCTGAAAACCTCATTAATTTCAAACAGATCAAATCACAAGGTAGGAGAACACGTCCGACGTGCAAAGAGGGAAAGTTGGGATAGGTACATCGCCAGTATAAATTCGTACACCGATGAAAGAAAAGTCTGGAATCGGGTAAATAAACTAACAGGTCGGGAGTCGCATCCCCTACCCTTAGTAAGTACACAAGGTGATAGCCTGAAGATCAGGCGGATTGTCTAGGCGAACATTTTGAGTATGTGTCAAGTGCATGGCACTATACCGAAACATTCCTGAGAATCAAAGAACGCGAAGAGCGGCGACCCCTAAATCGAAAAGGCTCATCGAGTGAGGCCTACAATTCCCCATTTACTTTAGCTGAGCTTAAAGCATCTCTCGCTTATTGCAACAACTCAGCGCCAGGTGGGATCGTATCATGTACGAAATGATTAGGTACTTACACCCGAAACAGTGAAAACACTCTTGTCTCTTTTTAATGCCATGTGGGCGGCTGGCTGTATTCCGTCTTCATGGAAAGAAGCCATAGTCATCCCCATACTTAAACAAGCCAAAGACCCGTCCTTGGCCAGCAGCTACAGGCCAATAGCTCTTACAAGCTGCCTGTGCAAGCTCTACGAAAAAATGATAAACCGGCGCCTAATATGCTTCCTAGAAAATAACAAAATTCTGGACACCTTCCAGTGTGGTTTTCGAGAAGGTATGTCTACAACAGACCACCTTGTCCGCATTGAGGCATATATTAGAGATGCTTTCATACATAAGCAGTTCTGTCTGTCTGTATTTCTAGACCTAGAGAAAGCTTACGACACCACATGGCGCTTTGGAATTCTCTGAGATCTTTCGGCGATGGGTGTTCGTGGCAATATGCTTAACACAATCGAAAGTTACCTCACTAACCGCACATTTCGCGTAAGGGTGGGCAGAGCTTTGTCTAGGCCATTCACACAAGAAACTTGTGTGCCGCAGGGCGGTGTGCTTAGCTGCACACTATTTATTGTAAAAATGAATTCCCTGCGTATACACTCATCCCACGCACATTGTTTTATTCGGTTTATGTCGACGATGTGCAGATAGCCTTTAAGTCATGTAATATTGCCATCTGCGAACGACAGGTACAGCTGGGAATGAACAGATTGTCCAAATGGGCGGAGGAGAATGGTTTTAAAGTTAACGCTCAGAAAAGCACTTGCATTCTCTTTACAAACAAAAGAGGCGTAACGCCTGTCCCAAGTATACAAATCTAAGGAGATGCGCTCTCTGTGAGCAGCGAGCATAAGTTTCTAGGAATCATTTTAGATTCCAAGCTTACATTTATTCCTCATATTAAGTATCTGAGGGCAAAATGCCTGAAGACAATGAACGTTCTAAAACTTCTGTCCCGCACAACATGGGGCAGTGATCGAAAGTGTTTGCTTAACTTGTATAGCAGTCTTGTCCTCTCACGGCTTGATTACGGGTCTATAATTTATAATTCTGCAACGCCAACTGCATTAAAAATACTAGACCCCGTTCACCATCTGGGTATCCGCATCGCGACCGGTGCTTTCCGAACAAGTCCGATCCAAAGCCTCTATGTAGAGTCCAACCAGTGGTCACTCCATCTGCAGCGTTCATATAGCAGTTTCACATATTTCTGAAAGTCCAAGCAAACAATGCACATCCTTCTTATTCAACCATAAATGACGTCACCGCTGCCACACTCTTCCATAATCGACCTGCAGCGAGAAAGCCATTCTCCTTGCGTGTGAGGAACCTCAGTGAGGAAATGGGTGTTCCACTGCTTGATCATCGTCCTATGGCTCCAGTGAAACTGTTACCGCCGTGGCAGTGGCAAATCATAGATTGCGATACATCGTTTGTAGAGGTAACTAAACACGCGCCAGAGGCACACATTAAAATGCATTTCTTAGAGCTTCAATACAAGTACTCGTGTACAGAGCTTTACACTGACGCTTCCAAGTCACATGCCGGGGTGTCTTATGCAGCCGTTGGCCCATCCTTCTCGGAATACGGTGTACTCCACCCGGAAACGAGTATTTTTACGGCTGAGGCCCATGCACTGTTGTCGGCTGTGAAGCATATAAGGAAATCAAAACTTCAAAAGGCAATTATATTTACGGACTCCCTTAGCGTCGTAAAAGCATTGATGTCACTCGGTAAACACAAAAATCCTGTACTTACTGAGCTCTATTCTGTCCTCTGTCAAGCGTATTTATGTAACCAGCATGTCATTATATGCTGGGTGCCTGGCCATAGAAGCATTGAGGGTAATATGCTAGCTGACCGAATGGCTACGTCAATAACATCACACGCTATTAACCCTACAGCTACTGTCCCTGTAACAGATCTGAAAGCTTTCTTGCGAAAGAAACTGCGAAGCCACTTGCAACGCTTGTGGGATGCTGAAACAAGTAATAAGCTTCACTTGATTAAACCACAGTTAGGTTTCTGGCCCCCCGTAACGAAAGCACGGCGAACTGACATCTTATTCAGTCGGCTGAGAATAGGACACACGTACGGAACCCACAGTTTTTTGTTGACAGGTGATCAACCACCAACCTGTGGTAGATGTGGTGAGAGGCTGACCGTCCTCCACGTCCTGCTGGAGTGTCGGGAAGCCGAAACGGAGAGAAGAAAATATTTTCCTGTAGCATACCGCTATCATATCCCTCTTCATCCCATGATGTTAATTGGTGAAGAACCACTTTTTAACGCCAAAGCAATCCTCGGCTTTTTGAACGATGTTGTGCTACATGTTATCAGCCCAATAAATTCATAGCGCATCCTCCCTCCAGAGGATGCTGCTGTGATAGTAGTTCTGTATAAGCACATGCCTCCAGGCCCTTGTGGTTCAAGGGCTCTGTTTAGGCAGTAGTGCTTCTTTCCAATTACTACATCTTAGATATTTTAAATATCGTGTCATTCTTTCTCAATGCATTCTCCATTTCATAGTACACCTCATTAGTCATTGCCATGATTTTTGTGCATGTACATTTTACGCATTTTACAGCGATTATTTTTAGGCCCCTTTACAGCCACACTTCATCTATTTCTCAGAATTCATCGCTCCACTGCACACTCACAAACACTGGCATGGCGCTCTTTGGCCATAACTGGCCCTTGCGCCATAAAACACCACACATCATCATCATCATCATCATCATCATCATCATCGTGGCCGATATCGAAGCTCCCATATATGGTGCTACCCAACAGTTCCGGGAATTCAGTCGTAAAAAATATGTTGACTATAAAGCCTAATAAGCACTGTCTTCTTCAAAGTATTCCCCTTGAGCGTGCATATACCGATCCCAGAGTTTCTGTCACAATTCGGTGCATTCGTGGAACTCTTCAGGCGACAGTGTGTTGAAGACCGCCGGCTATTCTGACTGGATGTCTTCAATAGTGTGAAACCGCCGTCCTTTCAACCTCAACTTCAACTTTGGAATAAGATGGAGTCACAAGCAGCGAGGTCAGGTGAACAGTGTGTGTGCACAAGTACTGTGATTTGTTTGGAAGTCAGGAACTGTCGAACAACGGAGTGATGTGTGAGCAGGTGCGCTGTCGTGATGAAGAAGCCAGTTGGTCTTCCACTCCTCCAGACGCTTGCGACGAATACTTTCTATTAAGCACCTCAAACATCACAGTCAAGCTCACTATTCATAGTTTGTCAAGGAGCTATAAATGCCTTGTGGGCAATTACGTGTAGGTAAAAAAAGAAGAAAACAGTGAGCAAGGACTTCAGATTCCCTTAAAGTTCACATGCCTTTTGCTACCACTGAGAATTTGGCGACTTCCATTGCGGCGACTGCTGTTTGGTTTCAGGATCGTAGCCGTAAACGCATGTTTCATCCCCGGTTATTACACTGGAGAGAAATTTGGGATTGTCTCTGACTTGTTGCTTCTATTCCGTACAGACAGAAACACGGTACAGCTTCTGTTCGTCACTGAGCAGTCTGGGCTCGAACTTTGAAGAAATGCGCCTCATGTTCAAAACATCCGACAAAATTCGTTTAACTGTGCCGTACAACCGTCCTACAATGTCGCCGACATCTTTTATATTTAGCCTGTGATTTCAAGGGATAGCCTTACAAGCTTCCGCTATCGCTTCCGGGGTTCTGCTCGCTGACGGGCGTCCAGAACGTTCATCGTCAACAAACATTCGAGCCTCCTTGCAGCATTTGGCTGCAAGGAGGCTCCTACTTTGGCTCATGGCGTCGACTCCAAAAGCGTCCTCTAGCATACGATGAGTTTGTGCCGCAGTTTTGCCAAGTTTAAAAGAAAACTTGATGCAAATTCTTCCCTTCTTGAAGTCTGCCATATTGGTTGGAAAGAAATGCGCCAAATCAGTGAAACACTGCGTTGCAAAACAACACTTCGCAAAACTGTACTTCTTAGATGCAATTCGCTCAGCACACTGATCCGCAAGGCATACTCCTTGCCGCATTTAGCGGCGGAAATGTGCACCACACCCAGTTTGCCCGTGCTTTTCAAATTCCCGGAACTTTTGGGTGGCACCTCCCACACCTTCCGCGTGTGCCTACAGTGTTCGGCAGAGATCCGACTTGCTGGTATGTGTGCCTAATTAAGAGCTGATCTTTTATGCCTAGTGCAGAAACGCGCGTGTTTTGCAGCAACGTCTGCGTTCCGCGAGTGGGGTTCAGCACCTAGATTTTTTAGGTTTTATTGCAAGTTGTCTGAACTGCCGCGTAGTTCCACGACGTGTTTTATGCAGTCGTTCTGCTATAATTTTGTCTATTCAGAAGTCAGACTTTCTTTCTTGTATAAACTGAAGTAACTGTTCGGAATCTTTATCACGAGTGTTGGAGTCAACGACAGAAATAAAAATATGAAGATGACTACCACTCCTAGCTCCTCTATTCTCAATCCCCCCCTAATAATTTAGACGCCCCCCTAATTTTAATTCCTGGGGAAATTGCTGATTTGGGCTACTCGCCTGTGATGACTTTTCCTCCATGTCGAGGTTAGAAAGATAACTGCGCAAGTCCGTCATTCTTGAACAACACCATAAGTTCTGCGTGTCTTATCTTCGCCTTTCCGGTGTTGAATAGAATTCGTTCGTTAAGCGCATCTTCATGCAAATAAAAGAGAGTCATCCATGCAATAACACTCAGGAACTAGCACAAGCCGGCGACGAAAGCTGCGGCCTTTATATTTTGCGAAACAGGGTCCTCTTAATTACAATAACAGTGTTGCACATGGCTTATATCTATAGTCAAAAATATCTTCGCGCCTTGCCTTCACTTCTGAAGGCGACTTGTTCTTGCCACATTGGCTCAGTCGTGACACAGAAAACGCAATGAGCGTTGAGGTACCTGTGAATTTATTCCGCTGCATAGTCAATATGTGTCGTGATTTCACTTCAATGTGCTTCACATTTCAACAAAGAACTACTATGCCGACGTTACCAACACATTTGACCAGACATTCGACGAGGAACTTTACCGTAGCAGTCTCGAAATAATTTTTTTCTTGTAAAGCATGTAGGAAATAAATCAATTGTGCACGCACTCTGACCATGTGACGTAATTTTTAATGAAGAACGCAACCGGACCGGCCGTCGTATAAAAGATATTTCATTGTTCGCAAATTAAACTGACTAAATACAAGATGTACCAAGCGACACCCTACTACCTTGTCTTTATTGCAATATAACTTCGAGGTCTTCGTGGTAAAGTTATTTATATTGGACATATTGATCCACAGACCACATAAATTCAAGCCTCATCGGAGATAACGCTATCTTGCTTGCGATTTCGAAATATACTTGCATTCTTTGCAACAGCCTTCCGCCCAAGAAACACTCACGATCGGGCGTAATGCCTGACACAAGTTGGGTTTACACTACTTCGCAGGACTCGCAGTCCCGTCTACAAAGCTGCAAGCGAAACTCCTTCGTGATGTATACGCTGAAGCGAACATTGACCCGACGCAAATACACTACGTCGAGGCTCACGGTACCGGCACTAAAGTAGGAGACCGTCACGAGCTGGCGGCCCTAAGCAGTGTCTTCTGTCAACCGGCACGCAAACGACCACTCAAGGTTGGATCCGTAAAGAGCAATGTGGGACACTCCGAAACAGCTTCTGGTAAGTAGGCTGTGCTACAATTTTTTAATTACGGTTTTACATGCATCGAGGCTAAATAAGTGTTTTAGTAACTCCATTAGACCACTGCAGTACGAATGCCATTGCTGATGTCGCTTCGTGTATTTACACAACTAGAACCCTGCAATACACCGTCCATGCGCAGAAATCCGTAATGTTTCTTTCAGTCACACCGCTCCGCAAATGTGCCTTCTTTACCAACGATAAGACTGCTCACACAAAAAACACAACAACGCTAATCCCTGCTCACACTAAAAAATGATATTGACCACTTTGTTGTAATACGCGACGAGTTGAATCATCGACGACAACCTATGAAGGTCGAATTCCATATATGTTACACCTGGCCGCAAAATTCCTCGGTCATCGCATCGGGGTACACATCATGGCATAGTCGAGATTGTAAAAGATTGCCATTGTGAGCTAAGTTCGCATTTTGCTGTGGAACAGTTTGAAAAAAATTATTGTTCAGTCTGTAAACAACATATACGCACTTCTGCATTATAATTCGCACATCAAATTTTGCCACTAGTGTCATGTGGGGAAGAAACCTAGACGATAACAAAGAGGGTTCAAAAGAAGTTAAGAACGGTTTAACGAGTGACGAACAACAAATTTTATGCGTAACCTTAAGGGACGTAAAGACAGTAATGTCGATTATAGAGAAACGGGGAGTAGTAGATATTGTAGTTGAAATTAAGACAGAAAAGTGGAACAGCACAGCTCACGTAACGCGTAGGGCGGATAACCGGTGGCATATTAGAGTAACATACTGGGTGCCAAGAGAAGTGAAACGCAGGTGAGAATAAGTGGTGTAATGAAATGAGGACATTCTCAGGCATAAGATGGTGTCAGAAGGCGCAAAGCAGGGGTAGTTGGAGATTGCTGGTAGAGGCCTTCGTCCAGGCCATGGTTCTAAACCAGCTGATGACAATGTTTCGTCAAACTATTTGTGCTCACATAATATCTTTATCTTTTATACCTTTTCCTGATTTCTCCCTGTGCAGAGCAGCCAACAGAACAGTTACTCCGGTTAACATCACTTCTTTTCATTTCATACACTTTCGTTCTCTCCCGACAACGCAAAAACAATACCACTACATTCATGATGTATGGCTATGTGGGTATGCTGTACTTCGTCATTAACATTTCGATTTATTGCTTCTGCAATGTTATATTCCTGAACGACCAGTGTCTCACCCACCAACTCTTGTACGTGGCCCTTAGTCATGGTTACTGGGAAGGATAACAGCTTACGACGGTCTAAGTTCGTTTTAAATGGAACCATAGGAAGTAACAGATAATGACGCCAGAAAAAGCAAGCGGGATGGTAATTGTTAACTTTGACTTAAATATAAAACATTAAGGCAAAGGAGACATGAAAGCGGAGGAAAAGGGAACTCCGCAGGTGGGAACCGAATCCACGTCCTGTGCAGTATGCATTGCGGTTCTTTAGAAATTAAGATACCATGGTTCAATTCTACCGCCAATTTTCGCGGGTGTACAGGATTAGCCCTAGAAGTGTTAGCCAGCGCCGCTCGTTGTCAAGGCGGCGGACGGGGAACATGGTATGAACTGCAGGCATCACGTAGTTTTTGACCTCTGGAGCAGGCTACTGAGCAACTGGCCAATAAATGTTCGTGTTTTACCTCAAAGTGCGGATGATGTACGTGGGTGGAAATTGTTCGCTGTAAATTTTCTAATTAATCTTTTTGAACATATCAATCTGAGCGTACATCTTTTTTCCCAGGTATTTGCTCTGTTGCTAAGGTTATCTTGGCTATGGAGACTGGCACCATCGCGGGTAACCTACACTTTAAAGAGGCCAGTCCTGACATTCCATCGCTGCTCGATGGCATCATCGAGGTTGTGGACAAAGCGACACCGTTTGAGGGAGGTCCTGTCGGTATCAACTCGTTCGGCGTCGGTGGCGCCAATGCGCACGCAATTCTTGAAGCGAACCCAGGACCGCACGTGGACAGCTTTGTACGAGAGAAGCAAGAGCTGCCGAGGCTAGTTTTTATGGCCGGACGAAGCAAGGAATCGCTTGCGGTGAGCTTCTTATTATGAAATATGCAAATACTAGCGAGTATTCTTAACCGTGGTGCACCACGGCCCAGTAACAAATTTACTGAGGATTTCTTTCCTCTTTCGCTTATTATTGCAACCCGAATCTAATTCACATGTAAAGCGCTGAGGATTCTTAGCTGGATTCTTGCTAATGTTTAAAGCACAGCATCAAAGTTTATACCGCCAGCGTTCTTTAGAACCCTTCCATTCTGACCACAATGTCCTGAAAGAACAGCGGTGTTGCCTACTTTTCATCAGGTAAAAAATATCAGCAATATTCGATTACAAACTGCGTGTCATGGTGAAATGGATAAGCTTCGGGCGAAAAGCGCGTCAGAACCAATTGTCGGCGACATCAGCAAGGGTGGTATGGGAGCAGCGATTGAAGCGCGAATATGTTTGGAGGGAATAAACACTGGGAAAGAAAAATGCGTTTTTTTAATTAAACCGAGACACAGTTAGATTCATTGAACGAAATTAAAATTCCTAATCAATTTTATATACGCATGGCAAGAAAAGAACAGACAACATTATTTTACTTGATCATTATCAATAAATACCTCTTTTGAGCTCCCACCGTAAGAGCGTCCACCAATAGCGGCAGGTGTTCACGCCGCTATCACTTGAAATGCAATGCAGCTCTTGGAATTCATGGAAAGGCGCGCTCTTAAAGTTCGCCTGTTACAATACGCCCCCCTCACGTGTTGTGTTGTTTTGGATGTCGACGTTTGTCTGAATTACGTGACGCGGGTAGTTTTATTGTTTTTTTAACCTGTGCAGTCAAAAGTAGTGAGTTGCGACCGTCAGATACTTGCTTACTTTAGTTGTTTTCGTGCGACAGCGCTGGCCGATGGTCTTGGCGTCCGAAGAAATGACGAGCACTCTACGCAATCTACGCCCAAAGCGTTCGTCGGCCTCCAAAGAAAGTATGTTCTGTGCAGCGATGCGATTTCGAGACCCGTACGGCTGACCTATTCCTGCATCGCTTTCCGCGCTGAAAGCTCGGAACGCCCATCTAGCCGAATGGCGGGGCATTTGAATATACATCTCTAATGGCAGGCCTCGGAAAACAAGTTTCGCGCCTATGAGAACAAAATGACGTCACTTCTGTTTTTAACAGATATGACGTCAAATTATTTTTTCTTCCGCCGGAAGTGTTCCCTCCTCACACAGATGGCGCTAGGCCCCATGAACCGCCGATAAGGCGCCATGTTTTGAACGTGTGGGCTTCTATGGAAGCTTCGCTACCAGGTATATCTACCTTGCATTTTCCACGAAGCACCTTTTGTTACTTCCCCCATTGTCGCGCTAGAAGATCATAGGGCAACTCAGATAAAACATACGTAAGCACCTCCCCTACAAATGAAGATGCACTCAGTACTATTGTTTGTTTCTTGTCCTCTCGTGATACTTCTGTTCGAGACAGCATAAATAAATTCTTTACGAAAAGGAATATAATCCTCATATGTTCTACTAATGACCAATACAAAAAAATGCAGATGACTATGAACCGCATGGAAGCTGAGGGGCCGTACCCGGATTCGGCCTACGCTCTCTTGAATTTCGTCGGCCAGCCCAGCGTGATGCAATTCCCGTTCCGGGGATTTATGCTGTTGCCCGTGGATGGTTCCGACAAGCAGGTCGTCAAGATAGTCGAGCCGGCTGCTGTCAAGGAGCGGCCTCTTTGGTTCATTTTCACAGGCCTTGGATGTCAGTGGAGAGGAATGGCACGGCAGATGATGGAGTTTGATGTATTTGCACGATCACTAAACAAGTCGCACCAGGTCCTATCCCAATTCTCCATTGACCTGATTAGGGAAGTGACGAGTGAAATTATAGTGATGCCATGTCTTCAGTATTCGCCTCCATCACAGCAATTCAGGTGAGGTCATCACCCTGCAAGTATTTTTAATACTCAAGCAATGACGTCTGTAGCAATACTTGAACTGTGCTGACCCATCATTGAAGCAGGCACAGTGTTGGTTAATTTATAACCGTTAAGACTGCAGTACTAATTCTCAAATTGTAGCACAGTGACGCTAAGTACATTATAGCCTATAAGAAAAGTGGCGTCAATGTGTGCGTTGCGTAACATGGTACAACAGCGGTAATGACGAACACACAGACAAGAAAACAGGATAATATATAACTGAATAATAAACCAGAGATACACGCTATAGAAAATGTCACTACAAGCACAGTCCCCGCACATCGTGACACAGTGTCGGTACATTCAAAAGCAGTAAGCGTCTATTGATTAAGCTTGTAAACGCAAGTAAGAGGAACGAGGATTCCCACTCAACTGCTGCCTTCACATTTTGTTTTGTTCGCTCTTAAAAGCTGAGGGTCTCGTAGTTGTACTGTTTTTCGCAGAAACCTGCAGCGAGTGATACACAGAAAAATGCCGGCGCTTTCTTGTTTACTGGCCAACAGGTAGCGCTGGTAGATGTGCTTTTCGCCGTAGGTCTTCGGCCGGACGGCATAGTGGGTCACTCGTTGGGCGAGATCGCCTGCGCCTACGCGGACGGATGCTTGACGGCCGAGCAGACCGTGATGTGTGCTTACTGGCGAGGCCGCTGCGTGGAACTGGGCGACTTGCCGAAGGGATCCATGGCGGCCGTAGGTGAGCAGTGAACTTACTTTGTTTTATGAGACAAAAAAATTACGGCAAGAACCGTCTCACGCTGAATGTCGACATTAATGCGACTAGCATTGAAGCAATGTTGCCACAGAATCTGTGGCGCCTGGCCGATCGACTACCCTAGAAACTTTAAGAGTGCTAATCGTATAAGCATACAAAAATCGTACGCCGCACTCGATCCCCAGTTTTGATAGCACCGGTTATTCTTCGACCGTTACCGTAAACGAGGATTTAAGCTTACAGCACAAACAGACAATGACTATCGTGAAAAAGTATTGGCCTACAGTAGAGGCACGAGAACATTTTACAGGCTGGATCTACATAGACCAGATTATTTTACACTCGCACGCAGGCTGCCGGCGCGCTCGTATACTCGCGACACCAGGCGTGCACTGCGGGAATCAGCTAACTAGCGTGTTTGTTTATTCGTGCGTGGCGCTTGTTTGTGTGGTTGCTATTCACGGTTTTAAGGAGTAGCAACGTGCCTTCGATCCGACACGTGTTCTACCGCGTCCGTCATGCGTACATAATGCAGAAGTGAATTGAGCATGCGCTTATCAATTTCAAACGTCAACGGTTTGCTTGAAGAACAATTCATTGCCACCGCGCTTGCTTCCGCCAGTGCAGCGATTCGCGTTGCCCGCAGTACACAGCCAATGCTCGCACCATGGCGCCACCGTCGCGAGAAATTGGCGGCTCCGGAGAACGGCTCTAAATTCTTGTCTATAGATTCGAGAATATTTGTGTATAATAAATTCGAGGTTAAACAGTGACCGTTGGTGTAGTAATTTACTGAAGCATTCTTGAAAAGTTAACATTTTTCGTACTCTATAAAGAAAGTTCGCATAGCGATTGTATTGAATGCCGTTAAATTATTTGACGGAAGTTTGCGTCAAAAGAACCCTGGAATGCTCGACTTCCCCTACGTTCGGTCAGCGTTCGCTTGATATGTGCTGTCCCAGGGAAAGTTTGCCACCAAATACAGTACAGTTTTTTCCTAGAAAGGTTCATTCTACTTCATTGATTCGTTCATAAGAAATTGCTTCCTAGTGTTCTACATTTCTCTGAACATGAAGACATACAAGACACCTTACGTATTAAATATTCTGTCTTCTCTAAAAGACTGCAAATTAACCTTGTTTGTAATAACGCAATCGTTCTTTACGGCCTGAATTTTGCTATCGTCTAATAAAAGAATACGATAAGGTTGAAACTAGGGCGTTGTCTTCTTTTTCATGTGGATACATAATTCGGAAACGACATGACGTATCATAGTCATGACATGAGTCATAGTGACCAGAGACATGAGTGTTAGACGTGAGTGTCATGACGCGTCATAACTGCTTCAAGTATTCTGTCCAAACGATAACTAACCGAGTGAGTAATAATGTAAATTTAAAACTACACTGACTGCTTCTACATCTCACCTCAAATCAGTTCTTTTTCACTGAAAGACACTCGCGATGCATTTTGTTTATGTTTGGATTGGTTTATATGTTGATATACATGGAATCTGTACCTACACTATCGCTAGCCTGGAGTTCATATTTTAATCATATTGTTCTTGTGTAATATGCTATACCAGTTTCATACGTTGCTACTGTCACGTGTACTTATCTTTACCGGCGACCACCTTTCACCAGTTAACGAATTTTCAAAGTTATCGCCAAGCGCAAGATGGGCCGTTCTATATCTGAAGTTTCTCGAATGCTATCACTGGTTCTATCCGTAGTCTGTTGTCAGCAAGCCTTGTGTAATCACATTGTATGCGCGAGATGAATTGTGTAGCACGTTCTGGAATGCAGGCGGGCACCAATGATTATGCTGGAACCTTTAACAAGCGCAATCTAAAAGCCACCGCGCTTGACCCGTGGACCACATTTCGAGGATCTACGAGTGCGCTGGTCGCCGCTATTTTCTGTTCAGTCTTACTTGTTTTGCCGGACGCAGGTTCGCCCAATAAACAGTTAGTTTTGCTACTAGCGTTGTGCCGCTGTAGTTCCTCACCGTTAACTCAATGTGACAGTATGTTTAAACCTGACTTATTCATGTTCCTGTCAAGCCTTGGGTTTTTCCATTTCTTCTGAAAAAATCCTCATTATGGACGTGTCTTAAGTATTTATTAAAAATACACGAATTGTTATAAATAAAAATCGCAGCCTTTCCAGTATGTGAATGTGGATTACTAGAACAGCTGTTCGGCACTACGCACTACACGCGGGCTCCACATATCGGCGCGCGCAACATATTAACTGCCCATTCGGTGCCTTGCGCAGGCACGGAAATGCAGCAGGTGATTTGTTAGCGACCACCTGTCGCACAAAATGATCGATGCGTGCTACGGCCATTAGCACTCCGTCGGCACAGCCAAACCGAGCAGCTGGCTAAATCAGGAGCTGGGGTAGCTGTCAAAACCGCCTCAGTTCACGCTTCGCGACATCTCGAACGTAACCAATCACCATCAAATCGTCGTCGAACCAAAGGCACACGGCACAACTGAATCCAAAATGTCTGTCCAGAAAGTCCCTCGGAAATTTCGCATACGCACCCTTGCGCTCGTCCAATTTACTGGCTTGGTACCTGCGTCGCTTCGCGGCACCTGTCTTCCTGTCGAGCCCGCTGCTTACAAGTCTCTCAGGCACGATCTTCGCTGTTACTGGCCGCCCTTGTCCTAGCTTTGCTCTTGTTACGCCAGGTGTCAGCACATGCCTTACTGGTTTGCTCCGCCTCCTCTTAGAGGGTGGCGTTATGTAGTATTGGGCTGTTTCTTAGTTTACCTCTTGCTGCGCCAGGTATCAGCACATGCCTGAGTAGTTTGATTTTCCCCCTCATAGAGGGCACGGGCGTTTTGAGGCACGGACATCTAAAAACCTATGGGAGGACAGACGTATACAGCTCCACTGTATTAGAGCGCTTAGACAAGGCCAGTTAAACTGTACATGCCTACATTTCAGCCACTAACCCAGCGGTATCGTAAGTACGCGGCTCGAGTGTGAGCCGCTTAGACTTCCGGCTGTTCTAGCTCTGCCTCGCTTGACAGCATACACGCCCTTGACAACTGGTTCAGGTGCTGCGACTTGAAGAACGTCAAGCACCCCTTATTTGTACGGCGTTCACCTTCCACATGTCGCCGCTCGTAGTCTTCCGTGTATCGTGTCCCGTAACTCCCTCGGAACTCTTCATGACCCATAAGGCCATTACCATCCCTTTTGTGATGCCTGTCATTTCGGCGGGCTTCAATTCCAGAGCTGTCTGCATTCCATTTCCTTCAACACTGAAGGTTCATGCAGTGATGCGCTTGTCCGTGTTGAGCCCCTTCGTGCCATTGTAATTATCGACGTGCCGGATGCTTCGTCTCACCCAGATATCACTGCCTTCGGCCCCGCAATCAGCTGACGCCTTCAATGCTTTCATTATCAATGACTCTACTTCCGAACAACGCCATCAGATTCTTCACCTGCTTGCCAAATTTCGGTCTTTCCATGTCGGTAAACATATTCTTGGCCGCACGTCGGCCGTCAGGCTCTACATCGATACTGGGTCCAAAGTGCCATGCTGGCCTCGCCCGTACGGTGTGAGTAAGCACATCGACGGTATGCTTCGCCGCGGCGTCATTCGACCCTTCAATAGCCCATGTTCATCACTGGTGGGCCGCGGCACAAAAAACGATAGTTGCATTTCTTTCTGCGTTGAATATTGCCGTCTTAACAAGATAACACGGAAAAGCGTATATCCTTTGCCGCACACCGACGTCGCATCGGACATCTAGCAAGGCGATGAATCCTTGTATCCCTGCGATTTGCGCTCGGGCTTCTGTCAGGTCCCGGTGGCAGGAGTTGATCGCCCTAAAACCGTATTCATTACTCCAGACAGTTTATATGAATTTAACATAATACCCTTTGGACCATTCAATGCCGCGCTGCATTTGAACGAATGAGGAACGATATCTTACAAGGCGTGAAACGGAGCACGTGTTTATGTTAGCTCGACGACTTCGTTGTGTTCGCCCACGAATTCAACACGCATCATCTCCACCTTAAGCAGTTGTTGACGTGCTTGACCAACGCTGGCCTGCAACTGAACCTGAAAATGTTCGAGTTCTCCGTGCACAAGCTAATGTTTCTTAGCCACGTCATGTCCAAAGATGGACTCCTTCCCTGCCTATCAAAAGTTTGCGCTATAACTGTGTTTCCAAAACCAAAGACAACTAAAGAACTCCATGCCTTCATCGGCCTCCATTCTTACTTCAGACGCCTTGTTCGCCAATTTTCTTCGATACCATAAAAAGTGACGCCCACGACCTATTATCATGGTCTTCTGCATACGATACCACGTTCATGATCTTACGCCGTCTACTCACTTATATCCGCCTATACCGCGACGCTACGACCAGATTACTTCAACTGAAGTACATACGGAGGCTTCCGTCACTGCCAGCGGCATTGGCCTGTGCATTGTACATGCGCGCCGCATGAATGGCGACTCCGAGTTGGTAATTGCTTATGCCAGTCCTGTATGGACCGAAGAGCAGCGCATATATAGCCTTATAGTAAGAGAGTCCCTGACCATCGTTTTAGAACTCATAATGTTTCACTATTATTCATACAGCTGGCCTTCAACGTGCCAACTGACTATCACACCCTTAGTGGCTTGTCCTCTTTGAAAGAACCGTCTGGACGCCTTACCCTCTGGGCTCTCGCATCCAAGACTACGACACTGGCGTTGTCAACCGCTCATGCTGTAAGCACACTGAAGAAGACACTATGTCACGCTCTCCTCTCCAGTCGAGAATACCTGCCCCTTTACCTTTTAGGCAGTGTCCTCGGTTGACATCGATAGTTTACGTCAGAAGAGCGCAAGGATGCCTGGCTCGCTCCTCTTTTGGGTCTCCTCTCCAGCTCGCCTGCATCTGCCATCTCCTGTTCCGACCGTCGCCAAGCCGCCCATTTCGCCGCTCGGGTAAATTCCTTATATCGACGCAGCGACCAGCCAAAAGGTCTCAAGTGGCTTCTTGTTGTACCTAGAACTTTGAGTTCCGATATCTGCACGTATTTTCGCACCCATAATTTTTTGCACGCAGGCGTCTTCAAGACGTACGAGCGCCGCCCGCACACTACCTTTAACGAGGAATGCCTAGCTTTGTCAAAAATTACAGCATAGCCCATCTCACGATGACCGACGATCGTAATGCGTGAGCTTTGAATCAATATAGCGACACAACATACTGCCACCCTCGAAACGTGGGCGTATACTGCAGCGGGAATTCTTTTTCGCGCTACCCTAAGAACGCTCGGCGCCATCTAGCGCCGCCGCAACGAAGCCTGTGCGTGGCCTCCGAAATGCATGGCTCATGAGAAATTGCGTCATGTAGCAACAGGGCTCATCCCTCGCACTTCTTTCTAGACGCGCTGTGCTATATCGTGGAACTACCGGAAAGTCCGAGTGTGGTCTCCGAGACTAGAAGGGTAGTACGCCGGTGCTTGATAGCACTGTGCTCCCGTTTCAACCACAAACAGGTATGTCGAGAAATGGCGTCACGTAAGGCCAACCTCCATGGAGCGAAAAAGCGACGAACTTTCGGCGGCGGCCAACCGCCGCCCGACCTCAAAAAACTGGCTGTTCGCCGCCGAACCACTCCCTCCTGATATTCGCCGCCCAGCGAACCGCCGACACCGGAAGTCGTAGGGCGCAGCGGAGAGCGTGGGCCAATCGAACCACAGCACACAGGCTGGCTTCCGTTGGTCGTTCGTCGGGAGGAGTTTTTGCTGTTGACGCTTGGCTACTGTTGGGCTATTTACTACCTTCGCTTCAAACGCTTGTTTTCCAGCGCCGTTTCTCCTCCTTGTTGTTGTTCTGCCTCAATGTTCTAGTAAATAATATGTGCTCACTGCATGTTTTGTTTACTCTATGTAGTTAGAGGCTTCGCTTCCCGATGATGTTCTGCCCATGAAAGGCCATGCATCAGGCCTTGCGTACCACTGTGTTTGAAAAGACGTTTGATTGAAGTTTGCAGGGTATAGATCACTGGCACATCCTAGAAAACGCGAGCTTAAGAATCGCGTAGGTGCGGCATATGGGCGGCTAGCTACATTAAAAGACGAAAGAGAGCGTTGCGTACGGGATAAACGTACGGGACCCATCATTAGGGTGCGCGCCTTTTCTATACCCTTGCTCCAGCTCTCGCGACGCAGCGGCACGACAATAGTCCAAATTGGTTGCACCTGTGTGGCACCGCGCGGGCAGGGGGGGGGGGGACTAAACCTCTTCTACGTGGTGACAATTACGGCGCGACGGCAGGGGCGACTGTTAGGTGCATGGTGCGTGCCGGGTTTGTCGGGATCTTTTTCTCTTGAAAAGTCGGTTGACTACAACTGTTGCAGTGACGACTATGGCCGCTATCCATGAATCGCATCTTCTCTCCTTGCTTTTTTAAACAGCAAGTTCTTTTCAACTGGAGAAGACGGTTTCAACGGACGATTGCCATATCTGTCGTCACATAATAGCTTTCCGTGTTAACTCGATGACAGGGCAGGCTCGAAAGCGGAAGCTGATGGGAGAAAAACTCCGTAGCTGCCGAGCGGAGTGAGCCGTAAACAAACACAGGGCCACAGACAAGGGATAGTATGGCAAAATACCGACGTGTCGCGTAATATAAAAAAGTTTATACACTTTTTCAGGCCAGTTATCTTATTTTACGTGAAAAAGCATTAGTCTAGATGCATTTTTGTCTTCTGCTTTCATTCGCCAATGTCGCTTTCGTAGCCTAGCTCGTCTGCCACAATGACTCCTCGCGGGCTGCGTCGGCCGCATGGTCGGCTGCGTTCGCCCGCACTTGGTTGCATGGGGTGTGGTGTGACGAATTCGCGGCGACGCTTCACGCTGTATTTTTCGTCACGTGAAATTAGTCGCGAAAGTTCGCAGCACGCAGGTTGGCCTTTAGCCCGCCATTTCGCCTCTTGCGATCAAGAACGATAGAAACAGAGTCCTGATTGCGACAATATCAACCCGAATTCCGCTTCCGGCCCATTTGTCTGGCTGTTCGGACCTTGTACCACGCCTGGAATTTCAACGAAATTTCTGTCGAAATATTACGGACCATACGGCAATCGTCCCGATCAGGCACCTCC